>NW_016157435.1:246669-257722 GCF_001687245.7 Rhagoletis zephyria
TTTGCCGCTTTGTATCACTGGACTGGGATTTAATGGGGTCGATCGAGTATGAAAAAGAGTCGTTTAAGGCATGCCATCGGATACCAAGCGTTTTAGTAGAACTAGAGCAATCCAATTTTAGGAAATCCGAGTCAAGCAAGTCTTCAGCTGGTATATGACTGAGTATTGCAGTGTGATTAGCAGTTATTTTCTTCAGGGGGAAACCAGATGAGAGTTAGCATTGAGTTAATTGAGTCTGAGCATTTATACAAGAGGGAATACCGTGCCCGCCTGACAGTATATAGTAAACTTTGCCGCTTTGTATCACTGGACTGGGATTTAATGGGGTCGATCGAGTATGAAAAAGAGTCGTTTAAGGCATGCCATCGGATACCAAGCGTTTTAGTAGAACTAGAGCAATCCAATTTTAGGAAATCCGAGTCAAGCAAGTCTTCAGCTGGTATATGACTGAGTATTGCAGTGTTATTAGCAGTTATTTTCTTCAGGGGGAAACCAGATGAGAGTTAGCATTGAGTTAATAGAGTCTGAGCATTTATACAAGAGGGAATTCCGTGCCCGCCTGACAGTATATCATCGACATACGTTTCCTTTGTCAGGATTCTTTGGCCTAGAGGATAAAAAGTTTTTGAATCGTTTGCCAACTGGTGTAAATTTAGAATGGCTAGATATGGAGCGCAATTAACTCCAAAGCTGACGGTTTTAAGGGAAAAGTCGGTGAGTTTAGTCTCGTTTTTTCTACGAAAGAGAATTCTTTGGTACTGTTGATCATCTTCGTGTAGAAGGATTTGGCGGTACATCTTTTGTATGTCCCCGTTGAAGACATATTTGAACAATCGCCAATTCAAAATGACAAACATGAGATCAGATTGTAAGGTGGGGCCGATATGAACAATGTCATTAAGGGAATTTCCTGACGCTGAAGGTTTAGAGGCGTTAAATACCACACGAACTTTGGTGGATTTACTATCGGGTTTAAGAACTGAATGATGAGGGAGACAATATGAGAAATATTTCCCATCTTTATGGATTTAATAGGGAGTGATTGGTTTCATATGATCTAGGGATAGATACTCTTCTAATACTCGATTATATTCTTCTTTGAGATCGGGGTTTTTATTAAGCCTGTGTTGCATTCGAATCGCTTGCTTCATTGCTTGCAAACGAGATGGCCCGAGAGTGAATTTAGAAGGAAACTCGGATTTAAATGGCAATCTGACTACATATCGTCCATCACTTTGCCGATAGGTGGTGTCTTGATAAAACTTTCGCAAAATGCATCAACATCAGAAGGTGGATGGGATTCAGTGATTTCTTCGGTTTCCCAGAAAACTTTAAGTTGCGAGTTGAGATTTTCGCCTGAGTCTTCAACAACATGTGTGTGAAAACTGGAGCACTCAATAGATTTCAATGGCCCACTTAAATACCAACCAAAAATGGTGTTTTGAACAAGGAGACTTCCACAGATTTGGTGCTTGACTCCTTGGGGGAGGATCTGTGGGATCAGGTCACTACCCATTACTAAGTCAATTGGACCGGGGGTATAGAAATAAGGATCCGCAAGATCTAGGTCCTTAATTTCTGAGAGATTGGGTTTATGAAGTTGGAATTATGGGAGAAAGCTTGTATGGTTTTTAAGGACAATGGCCTTAGTGTTTATGCTAATGTTGCAACGTTTGGAGAATAGGGTAAGTTGGCAAACTCTGTTGGCATTTCTTTGAGCTTTTTCTGACACGAATGATTTTTGAGAGCCTTGGTCTATTAAGGCTCTTAGGGTAAAGGGAGTGCCCATGTGCTTGATATGCACTTGGGCTGTGGGAAGAAGCGTCTTCTCATTGTTCGTCGAAAAATTCGCTTGAACGGGGGTATAACTTACAGCCGAGGATGTGGGAGAGTCCTCGTAAGTGCCTTCAGTTATATTGAAAATAGGGTATCTTGTACGACTGGAGGAAGGTTCGAGAGATTGGGTATGCAGCAGAGATGTGGAATTCAGGGATTGTTGCGTCGTTGATTTCTTAACAGGTGTCTTAGCTTCAGGTTTACTAGTTGGTTTGATATGCAACATGGTGTGATGAGCCTTCTTACAGTGAAGACATCGAAACGTGCCTTGGCAATTATTGAGAAGATGGTTGTAGGCCAAACAGTTGGAACCGTAATTATTTTGTTCGACGAACTTGCTGCGTTCTTGAGCCGAGAGTTTTCGAAACTCGGGGCAAAGCTTCAAGGGATGGTTGTTACCAGTGTTGCCGCGAATCATTTTTAGTGTTAGCCAAATTCCTTTAAAAAAGGGCTAAAAAAGAGCTAAAAAAGTCGTTGTGGCTAAAAATGGTAGCTAATTTTTTTTACTAACATATACATATATAAGCATACACGCAAACATTTTCAATAAGTAATGGTATAGAAAAACATGAACTCTGGAAAAAGCAAATATTTTTCCAACCAACAACCGTTTTGTATTTAAGGGAAAATATACGACTCCAGCTTGCTGGCTCCATCAAGTCATTTAACCATCATGCCCGAAGCATATAACATACCAGCATGCTCCTACAATATTCATTTCTTTACAAATGAGGTCGAGGAAAAATCGAAATGATTAGAGCCGAAATTTCATAATTTTTGTGCCATTTTGTTAAACATTGTTTTTTTTTTTTAATTCAGAACTGCAATATCGAGAACTTAATCCTCCACACACATGGCTTTGACTCATATAGTGCAAGAAATTTCCGCCAAAATACTTTTTACTGAGAAAATTTAGCTCACGACATCAGCAAGCTGGTACAATCATAAAATTTTCAATTAGTTTCTGAAGTCGCACCAGCAGCTGTTACAATCACACCACAAGAACATACACGGTCAATCGACTTGATGGGCCATTTAACAAATTAAGCATATTAAGAGCCGTAAACTTATCTATTTTAAACTATCGTTAATAGATAAGTTAACAGCCCTAATACTGTTATGAATAAATTCTCCAAAGGGCTAAAAAAAGGGCTAGGGGCAATTTTAAATTTATGTGGCGAAAAAAAGTATGTGGTAGCTAAATCTAGCCACCAAAGGACTAAAACGGCAACACTGGTTGTTACTGCATAATTTGCATTTCACCCCTAACTTTTCCTGGGAATGGTAGGATCCGGCTCGAAGGACCATGTTGAATTTCGTAATGAGGTTTCAGATTTTAGAGTTTCAATTCATGAGTTTATTAACAATAATATTTATTAACTAATTGGTAAGAACAATATGAATATGAATGAACAAATTAAATGAAAGGACTGTATGTGAATTGGCGATGAATGTTTTACATTGAATGAAATGATTGTGAAGTACGTACATATATAAAAATCAATTGAAAACGAAATTCATACATTAATTATTCGTACATATTTTATGATTACGCGTTCAATTGGCAATAACGCATGTAAATTGTAGATAAGTTACGAGATTGTAAAAACAGTCTACTTATGTATGAGGTTTGTAGGATCCGGTTATCGCACACGATTGGAGCTGTCTCGGTACTTCGCTCGATGATGTCGAAAATATAGGTTGTAGTCTCCCACGATGCACTCTGGTCTTCGGGTGAATTCAAAAAGAGGCCGCAGGGATGCTTGTAGTGTGGAAGTCCTGCAGGGATGCAATTTACAAAAGAAATTTATGAACGCAAGTCACGTAAGAACTTTAAGTGATCGCAAGTCACTTAACCAAATGTTTATTACAGAAGTTGTTGTTAAAAAGTTTCGTCCGCGAGGCGCAGAAATTGCTTAAATGTTCAATTTCTCATACAAAAATTATTGAAAAGCAAAAAAAAAAAAATTATTTTTGTAACGCAAATAAGTTCGTTGTATAGTTTATTGTTTTTAAATCTGCACCCAAAAAAAATTTTTCATTCGTCCACGAGGCGCAGAAATTGCATAAATGTTCAATTTTTCATAAAAAAAAATATTTTTTTAACGCAAATAATTTCATTGTATAGTTTAATGTTCTTTAAATCTGCACCCAAAAAATTTTTTCTTTCGGACACATACTTTCAAAGAAAGATTTCCAAAACACTGCAAAAATTTTCAATTAATGATAAAAAAAAGCTATCTGGAATTTTTCAACAAAATTTACACAGTGTACTTCTCGACTACAAAACTCTGCGCTGCCTGAAAATATTAATATTGATAAATTCGGGGCCCACTTGAGGAAGCCTTACCCAGCTCTGTTATGAGTGCGTTGGGGTGACTCAATAGTCTCAAGTTGTATGATGCAGCTTGTTTTTAATTTCTTCTGAAACTGTGAGAATCTTGAGATCCCGGTGGAGTTGGGTATTTGTGACATATTAATTTTGACATCTTCCTCACAGTTTTTGATTGTGGTCTTTAGAGTATTTCAATATTAGTTTGAAGCTGTTCCCACAGCTGTATACTAGTTATATCGGTTTTATGGTTTTTGAGTATAGTAGTATTTTGTGTTCTAAAGCAATATTAGTCAAGGACTGTTTTTCCGGGGTTTTCTCATTGTTAATATTATTGAACTCTAAAGGTTATTCTACATTTTAATCTCTTGAAACTCAAGTACTTTATTCTGCCCAAAAAAATACTTAAAAACCCGTTTTTTTTTAACTACACAGTTCATTCTTACTTACTTAATATAAAAATTTTACCTTAGCACTTACTAGTTTTTTTCTTTCGATCACCTGTATATGTAGTTTAAAACTACTTAACACATAAATGTACTTTTTTGATCTTGATAATTATGGATTTTTTCAAAGCTTAAGTACTTTTTTGCTTACGAATTCTTCGGGCCAGCAGAGCAACAACTATATTGTTATCGCACCTGAAAGACTTGTCACGAAAATAGTACCCAGGTAAAAGTGCGGAATTGGTATACGATTACATAATCTAGCAATGGTATTGTAATTGCACACTCTAGCAATGGTTTTTTTATACGAAAAGTTTGTAAGAGTACGCTTAACCTATGTACATAAGTTTGTACAAGTGAATCAGACTTCAGCTAGTTTTTGTGTCGCTTGTTGAATCGTAAAGGTCCCATACCAACAAGTTATGTATATATTTTTGAAATCGAGAAGTCAGCATTGGTACCAAATTTACTTTATTTAGACTTTTATTTAGGATTTTTCGGTATTTATTAAAGCTGTTAAATATGTCAACAAAAACCGATTACTCAACCTACTTCAGATGACTTGAAATTTTGATAGATTGATGCAAGTATAAGTCAACATACTTCAGATGGGTTATCCGTTTGACAGAACATTAGTGATATTATAAAAAAATTAAATATCTACAGCCAGCCTATTCTGATGGTCACATCATATGAAAAATGTCAAAAACGTCATTTCCGTGAGTGCGGGCGTCCGAATATATTTAACGTATGATAAGTTTTTTTGTCATGAGCTCTTGGTCTATATTGTCTGTTGTTCACCGACAAGGGATAAAACGACAAATGTTAGCAGTATGCAATACATAGCTTGGTGTAATTTTATCGATAATATATTTCGGCAAAAAGTAAATTCATTTGTATTACCTAAATAACCGAAGTTGAGAAAAGGTCACCGCTGTGCATGCTTGGTATACAATGTCACTCAAACACAAGTGTTAGTGTTTTTATTAAATATATCTTTATTTGGCAAGCGCTGGCTGTGCCTCTGAGCTCACAATTGAAACTGAAAAACTAAATTTACCTTCTTGCTAAACGAAGTCACCTGCATCTTTGCTTTTCTGGTTTTGCTGTTGGTGTTAGATAACAACTCCGCTGCTATTGCTAGTTGTTTATAGTTAGCGTTGTTGTTGACGCCTTCTGTTTCGCCTCCGATATAACGGGTGATTTTTTTGAGGTTAGGATTTTCATGCATTAGTATTTGNATCGACAAATTTTGTTCAGCGATGAGGCTCATTTCTGGTTGAATGGCTTCGTAAATAAGCAAAATTGCCGCATTTGGAGTGAAGAGCAACCAGAAGCCGTTCAAGAACTGCCCATGCATCCCGAAAAATGCACTGTTTGGTGTGGTTTGTACGCTGGTGGAATCATTGGACCGTATTTTTTCAAAGATGCTGTTGGACGCAACGTTACGGTGAATGGCGATCGCTATCGTTCGATGCTAACAAACTTTTTGTTGCCAAAAATGGAAGAACTGAACTTGGTTGACATGTGGTTTCAACAAGATGGCGCTACATGCCACACAGCTCGCGATTCTATGGCCATTTTGAGGGAAAACTTCGGAGAACAATTCATCTCAAGAAATGGACCGGTAAGTTGGCCACCAAGATCATGCGATTTGACGCCTTTAGACTATTTTTTGTGGGGCTACGTCAAGTCTAAAGTCTACAGAAATAAGCCAGCAACTATTCCAGCTTTGGAAGACAACATTTCCGAAGAAATTCGGGCTATTCCGGCCGAAATGCTCGAAAAAGTTGCCCAAAATTGGACTTTCCGAATGGACCACCTAAGACGCAGCCGCGGTCAACATTTAAATGAAATTATCTTCAAAAAGTAAATGTCATGGACCAATCTAACGTTTCAAATAAAGAACCGATGAGATTTTGCAAATTTTATGCGTTTTTTTTAAAAAAAAAGTTATCAAGCTCTTAAAAAATCACCCGTTAGTTTAAGGAGAAAGTAACAGAAAATTACAACGATTATGGTAACAAAGCTTGAAAGAACTAATCCTGTTGTAACTTTGCCTCAAATTTCTCCAATATACAGATTTCTTATACTCATTCTTTGAAGGTACGTCATGCTCATTATCTCGTGGTGACTAGTTATATTGAGGAGTGCCATCGTGGCCAACTTGGTAATTTCTTTAGCATGCCGTTATGGTTTTTGGTCATATTCGAAATTAAGTAAATAAGTTCCGGTAACTGTTTTTTCAGGGTCTTCGCTAGTTTTGATTAACCACTACCACTGGTTCAAGGTGGCTGGGACATTTGCTGCAGTGAACAACGCTATCAGAATGGAGTTGCTGAGCGCAAGTTGGATGTGGAAATTTCCTGCAGAATGTTGATGTAAGTGTTACGCTACAATTTCCAAACGACGGATTTGATTGTTACAGTCAGCGATAATGTTGTCATTCGCAAGGTGCAGGAAAGTTCCATTATGTTGAGCAAGAAAAAATAAAAATCTTCTTACAAACTAAAGTAGGTTTAGGATATTCTCATTTTGGTTGTTGGTGTTTCCGACAGGGTAGGAGTTTGATGTAATGTGGAACGATTTAGGGTACTTAATTATAAAATGTAAACAACTACTATCTAATAGGAAGACTTTGATAAATGATACCTCCATTAAGTCCGTTATAGTTGTATTTGTAGAGTGCATATCGAAATATTTCTTGCATCATCAGTGTTTAATATCAATGGATTTTATTACGCCTATATTTGCAAGGGTAATGGCTGAAATTTAGGTTTCATTTTCCGAAATTTTAATTATATTTCTTGCAAGCAATGTTTCACATAAATAACTAGTATCAATCTAATTAGCGTTTCAATTCTTAATTATGAGGTTAACCGTTTCTGTTAATTCATTTATCTTTTTGTGTTTATGGCCATCTGGTTATTTTCTGAGTTTAGGAGCTCCTGCTGTTGGAATTTTACTTTTTCCAGAGCAGTTCCCAAAAAGTTTAAGCTCCTTGTCAGTCTGTGATGGGTGTCCAAAGTCGCCAGCGGTACTTTTATTCTCACAATGTATTTGTCCAGTGCCATTCTCATAAGAGATAAGGGGTAATGTGTCATAAGTCCCTTAGTTTCTTATAGGTTATTGGTGTGATGTAGGTAGCGAAAGTCCTGCCAAATAGTCACGTCTCCGTCTTGAAGTGGGATGTAATCAGAGTTCGAGTAGTCCGTCAACTTAGCCGTCGCCATCCGAAGGAGAGGAATCATAATCAAAATCGTGAAAATACCTAGTCTACTAGATTATTTTATCATTCCTCACAATTTATCAATATTAAAGTTTGATCAACTATCATTTATTTTGGATCACCGAAATTTCGGAGACTACCGAAGGGTGGAACTGATTCACTACTTTTTGATATAAGAAAATGTGTGCAGGCATGACTGTTGGTGTCTGGTTAATGTTAATGAAAAACTAGAATTTCTTATCAGAAATTTACTGACCCATTTTAATAAACATGTCCCAGTACGACATATTAAAAGCAAATCCTCCGTGTCACCCTGGTTTACGGACTGCAGTCAAGGCTCGCAACAAGACATTATCTGTATGGAAAAGGCATCATAACCAAACTAACTGGAGTCTGTTTAAGATAGCAAGAAATAAATCTACATCGGATATAAGATAAGAGAAGTGTAGGTATTATTCGAAGAACCTTGATCCCTCCTTGCCACCTAAGGTGTTGTGGCGTAACCTTAAACGCTTGCGAGTATGTGGAAGAGAAGATGTCGAATTCACTATAGACGCAGATACACTCAATAAAGCGTTTATTAGTAGTCCTTTGTCTGACTCCTACCAACAACGTTTTGAACATCTTATTTATTCTGGTAGCCCATTTGAGTTCTCAACAGTCTCTGAGTGTGATATTATTAAAAGTATTTTAAAAATAAAATAAAATGCGTGCGGCCAGGATGGTATACCGTTAAAATTTATTAAAATGGTACTACCATCTATTATCAGTACGATAACACACATAATTAATCACTGTATAACCACATCGTGTTTCCTTGATCAGTAGAATGTGGCTTTATCGCGCACAACCGCCAAGAAGAAGGGCACCGAGACTCCATCCGACTTTCGCACTATAAGTATTCTACCAATTATCAAAAGTATTTGAGTATTTAATGGGGGAACAAATTACCCATCATGAGCAGGAGAAGAACCTGCCTTATCCGCTTCAGTCAGGCTTTAGGATTGGTCACAGCTGCTCAACGGCTGTGTTAAAAATTCTTTATGAAGTTTGTTCTTTTTTCGACAGAGGTTATCTAACGTTTTTATGTTTCCTTGACTTCTCCAAAGCCGTTGACACTGTCGACCACCATTTCCTTTGTCTTAAGCTCAAGCATTATTCTGGATTCAGCGAATATTCTCTGAAACTTATGACGAGTTATCTAAAGAACAGATCTCAACGAGTTACAGTAGAGAATGAATCCTCACAACCAATGAAATTAGTTTCTGGTGTACCACAGGGCTCAATTCTAGGACCTATATTAGTTTCCTTATTTCTTAATGACATCTTTTCGGTGTGTAAATTTGTTAGTATGCATGCTTATGCAGACGATGTCCAACTTTACTTGTCAAGTTCCTTCGAAAATTTTAATGATCTCTGTGATAAGATAAATCGGGATATTTTATCAATAATGCACTGGGGAGAAACCAACAGTATTTGCCTTAACCCAAATGGAACGTATGTACTGCCTATCCCTAAAAGAAAGTTGGTTGTAAATAACATTCCATACCTTTATATAGGTGCCAAGCCGATTGCTTTTGTAAGTAAAATTACTAACATAGGCTTTGTAATCAACTCGAATTTAACATTTGCTGATCATATAAATATGGCAATAGGTAAGGTGTACGCAGTTTAAGACATTCGTTCTCGTTTACCCCTGTTAACGTCAGACGTAAGCTTGTCATCCAATTACTGATACCTAATTTAACGTACTCTGCCCTCATCTACAATAGAGTAGACTCACAGTCTGCCCATAAGGTTGAGGTTGTTTTTAATAATATCACTCGGTATGTGCATGGACTGCGTAAATTTGACCACATATCCCAGTGGAGATACGATCTGTTGGGCTGTCAAATCCTGGAGTACATTGAAGCCAGAAGCTGTATCTTTCTTTATCGGCTTATGCTAACTAGAACGCCTTCATATCATTATGAGAAGCTGAAATTTACAAAATCGTCCCGTTTATACGATCTGATTGTCCCCAGCGTTAACTCTGTAGCTTCGACTAGATTGTTTTATGTGAACACTATACGTACCTGGAACTCGATTCCTACCGCCATAGGGAGTACTTTAAACAAAACCAACGATAGAACTGTTATTTATAATTATTTTTCTCAAATTATCTAGACTGACCATCTTATTTTATTTTATTTTAAATTATAACTATTTGACGTAGCCTTAAGTATATACATATGTAAGCCTGCATTTTTAATATCATCATATTAACGTTTTTGTAAATGTATTAACAACCTGAGTTCCACTATATCTGTTGTACCATAAAAAATTCAAAATCTTACTGCACAAATTTTCTTGTTCATTAAATGAAATAAATGAAATGAAATGAAAACTTATAAGTACAGGGAACACTAAATGTTTTGCCCTATGCTAACAAATAAACTTGATAAATATGAAAATACAAAAACATTTGGTAGAAGACGAGGCAAGTTTTATATCAGGTTGCCCTTACGGAATTACGTCAGTGGGTTTCTCGTTGGTCGCGGAATTAATTGTCCGATTGTATTCGACTGTAGCCAGTAATATGAGGTCAATGGTTTCGTTAACCTTTTTGCCTAGCTTTAAGCATGTTGCTTTCCAGGAGCGTGATATGCAGGCGCTCCCCTTGTCCATTCGGCACAGTAAGAAGCGGAGGTGCATTTACGACATCGACGCCAAAATGTTTTTTTTTTTTTAATAACCACGTTATCAATTCGAAGTTTAAGGACACTTCTTTATCACTATAAATTGTCTTTATATTTGGAAATATGTTCATCGGAGCCTTTAAATACACAATAGTGCGAGAGGGTATGGGCTGGACCACCGCGAACTTTGAAAACTTCTCCAGGCAAGTGAGGAAGTACTTCTTGTCTGTTGAGGAAATGTCAATATACAGCATCTCGCCGGTGTTAGATGGTGTTGGGGGTTACCCCAAATTTCTGCTTACGAGGGTGCCTGTCGTATATGACTTTATTGGAAATCTTACAATTTGCTTACATCTCATTTGCCAGCTTGGTAATTTTTGGGAAATAATAGTCACAGACAGTGATGGGCATACCTAAATACTTTTGTACTTAAAGTACCACTTTGGGTACTAAATACACAAATACTTAGTATTTTGAGATGACTAAATACCCAAGTACTATTTACTTAGGTATTTAGGAGCTGCTAAATACC
>NW_016157435.1:261829-303697 GCF_001687245.7 Rhagoletis zephyria
TAGCAGCTCCTAAATACCTAAGTAAATAGTACTTGGGTATTTAGCAGCTCCTAAATACCTAAGTAAATAGTACTTTGGTATTTACAACAACACAAAATACCTAAATACTTTTGTACTTAGTACTTAATACTTAGTAAATACAATTTTGCCCATCACTGGTCACAGAGAATCTGTTTGACATTCTCTTGAGCAGCTCTGTTGGCGATTGTGCTCGGCAGTGACAACCTCTCTCTACTCTTCTTTGCCGACGATATCTGCTACCATATTTTTGCAATGCCAGAACTTCGTTGACGGAAAATACCTGATCAACTCATGCTGGATGCTGGCTAGTGTTGGTTAGCCGCAATATATCGCATTTACTACTTTCGGGTTAACAACTGGTTTAACCTCATCGGCAAGCGCATTCTTATCCATGAATTGGATTATGTGACGAGCTTTTCGCCGAAATATATGAAATTCTGTCTTAAAGTGGAGTTTGCTTCCTCCGAAACTATTTGGTCTGTAAAACACTTAAGCGGCTTCTCGGTTGATTCGAGCGTATATGTTAGCGATACTTCGCTATGGATTGTAGCAAGATCAGATCGTGTTTCCTCTTCAAGGACGTGGATGTTCTGCTGCATAAAGCTCTTGGGAGCCCAGACAATTACAAGCAATTCGCGTTCCTTAGTAGCGAAATTCTGTTCTCGGTCTTTCAGGGTTCTAAAAATAATGGTGATTGGTTTTACACCACAATACAGCTCCAATACCCAACGATGAAGCATCCGTCGTAAGAACGAATGGGTTCTTGAAATCTAGGTAGGGAGGCGTAACGTCCTCTGATGCCAGGACCTCCTGTAGTTTGTTAAAGGCATGAAATTTTCTTTCATTGAAAACTATTATTATTTTTTTCGATTGCGTGGTCCCAAATTTCCCGTTTTCGCCCTTTAATATATCTACTAGAGGCTCTGCGATTGATGAAACGTCCTTAATTAAATCTCTTTGGAACCGATTTAATATTCTTGACGTGTTTCTCTTCGTTTTCCCAGAAAATAATTACGTCATCGTAGTAACAATATCAGAATTTTTCTATTTGCTGCCGCAGAACGTCATCGATGGACCTTTGAAAAATGGTAGGTGGATTTTTCAAATCAAACGGAAGTCTACAAAATTAATACTTCCCGTGGCCCACCGAAAAAGTGGTATTTTCCCTATCGCTCTCTGCAAGTGCTATCAGGTGGAACCCTGACTTAAGGTCGAGCGTTGTAAAATTCTTTGCTTTTCCTAAATTTGACAGTATTACCGTTACATTAGGGATACGGTATTTGTCATCAATCGTCTTTTGGTTCAGTTTTCTAAAATCTATGACAAACCTTTTTTTCACGTCACCTTGTTCATCTCTCCCTTTTTTATCTACCACCCAGATCGGGCCGTATTATATTATTTTTCAATAGATCCCGAATTTCGGCATTTACAAAATCTGCCACACCCATTGGATAAGTGTATAACTTGGAATAAACTGGGTCATCACTTTCAGTACGAATAGTGGCGACGATATTCGTATTATACGGGAGTGCCTGATTAGGGTCTGAGAAAATGCCTAAATTTTGGATATTTTTTGGAAATTTATTCCTCACTGCGGTATTACTCTACTTGCGTAAAATTGACATCACCACACTTTAAGAATTTGAACATCTCGGAACCGGAAGTGGTTGTAACCTTTTTTTAATATAACATAGCATTTGTCTGCGTTAGCAGATCAAGACCTACTATTGCATTGAGGGTTGAGAGCATGGGAAGGAAAAAGAAGTTGGTGTTTGTGACAAATAAGTTAATTATGCATTATTTAATTACATTGAAGCCATGAGCGAGTTTTGTCCAAAAAGATAATTTGATCGGAATCGGACAACTCGTCGTCCATTGCCGTACATTCTGAATTCGCTGGTTAGAAGGACAAGTCTCGTTAGGTATATGGTTAACCCTTTGTTGCCTTGGCCCGTAACGACCAGAGCTATTATATGGCATTTTCGCTACCTGTGCATACACATACCTTGCTTTGATTAATACTTTGCTGTATTGTGCTTCGGAACGAAAGGTTACTGTTAGATTGATGCTGCGTAATCTGCTGATATTGTTGTGAAGAACCTACATACATCGGTGCGACCGGTTCTAATTTCTTAGAAGCCTTATTACTCAAGCCCTATTGTCTAATAAAGTGAGGGGTTTTCACTTGGTATGTATCTCTTGCCTGATTCCTTCTAGCAGCACTCTTTCCCTAGATTGTTTCGTTTCGAAACTTTCTGACTTGTCCTCCAAGCCCCTAGCATAATTGCTTGCGAACATGTATCGCTCGTGGTTTGACTCCACCTCCTGCGCTAGTGCTAGCGCAGATGGTAGGTCACTTGGCGGCGCTGAAAATAAAATATCGCAAGGTGCATCCGCCCTATACTACTTCTCATTCAACGACGCAGCTACTGTGTTTTTATATGTCATGATAGTCTTATTAGTAAGAAGTCTTAACTTCTTCTCCGCTTCATCATAATATTGTGGAAGTGTCATGCTTCCTTGATGAAGAGTAGACATCTCCTGCTCTATCAAGTTAATCGGATGCTTATCCGAATACGCCCAATCAAGTCGACTCATTATCGCTTTAAAGTTTAAAACGGTATTAAAGGACGCCAGCACCATATCGGCTGAGCTCTTCAGTTTATTTATAATTATGGCAACAGCCTTATAGTGCTTACTACTGCCCTCATAGTTTTCAAAAATGGTATATTCAATATGTGCTGTTGTGCCTATTGCCAGGAGATATAGTTTACATAACCTCCAATCCGCATTTCACTTGCAAAGATTCATATTCATCTAATTTCGATGCTAAACCAAAATTTATACTAAATGTATTCATTTAATTACAAAAATTAATATAAGTTACGATCGCCCATAAGTATTCTCTTGCATTATTACACAATATTTCTTTATTTTAACAAAACCTCTAATTCGCATTTCCCGTGCTAAGATTCACATTCACCAAATTTCGATGCCAAAGCAAAATTTACACAAAATTTATTAACCCTCTAACCGGTAAGAGTGCCTCAAGGCAAGGATCACAAAAATCACCTTTTGCATATGAATATGTAATGTTTCATTACACAAGTGAGATCAACGCTCTTGATCATATTTTTTATGACATTTCTTTCTCAAATTAGAATATAATCCGACGGGCCGTTTGCGCTCTGTAATCCGGTGTTTGCGAATAGGTGGAGAAGAAGTTCGTGTTTTCGTATTAAAAAATTTCTGATTTTCAGCATCAAAAATTTTTATTTTGGAGACGTTCTTTTAACTCAAGAATTTTATTGCCGTAAAGTGTTAGCCATAAGCTTCACGATTTTATATCTACGGTGTTGAAAATAGTTGGATTTTATGTTCTATAACAAAAAACCTAAGTGTGCCTCAAGGCACTCTTGGCGTTCGGCGCGATTTTTTTTACGCGTCGCATATTTCTATTGCGTTTTAGTTATGGTGCTTTTTACCGGTAAGGTAAATACTTTTTATAAATTTTTCACCTGTTTTTCATAAAGTGTCTAAATAACAATATGTGAAAATCGTCCCATGATGTCGTGTGAGAAATTGTCGAAGTTATCAGGCGAAGAAATTCTTGAATTTATGGATTCTGTGGAGACGAGTAGTGTAGCAGAAGCTACCGGTCCAGCAGTTGTACCAACCAATGGTGATTTGATTGGAAGTAAGAGTCGGCCGCTGTGGTGTAGTGGTAAGCAGTGCGCGCTTCCACTCCGCAGTGCCTGGGTTCAAACCCTGGTCAAAGCAACATCGCAAAAAAATGTAGAAAAAAGGTTTTTTCTTAACAGCGGTCGTCCCTCGGCAGGCAATGGCAAACCTCCGAGTGTATTTCTTCCATGAAAAACAGCTTCTCATAAAAATACAATCGCCGTTCGGGGTCGGCGTAAAACTGTAGGTCCCTCCGCTTTGTGTGACAACATCAAGGCGCACGCCACAAACCGGAGGAGAAGCTCGGCCAAACACTAACATATGTGAAAGCGCCAATCTATTATTATTATTATTATTAAGAGTTTCTCTCACATATTTGGAAAATTGATTTTACGTACTGATCGTCTGCATTTTTTATTGCCTTCATTGAACTAATTAACAGAGATTCCGCTGAGCTCAGCAAAGTTATCTGGCGCAAAACAAACCTTAAACTTCATATAAATGAGGTGGCATTTCTTGGCTTACCTGAGCACATAAAAGCGGTCTCGAGACCGTCGCAATTATTTCTATAGTTTTCCCTAAAGAAATAATTAAAATGATTGTTCAAGAGACGAACCGGTATGCTCTAACTAATTCAGGATATAAACTTAAGATTCAATGTGAATGTCGATGATATCTGCCAGTACATGAATGCCGATTCATTTATACATGTCGGTACATTGCTCCCTGAATTTAGAGATCTAGTTGATCAAGAATGCATTCGAACCCATTCGCAAAACGATGCCATTGAAACGGTTTGAAGTCATAAAAAGATTCCCGTCGTTCCGAGATGGGGATGGACGCAATGACCGCCGTTTTTATCATTTCATTGATACCTGAATTCCGAGAACAGATCGCTGCTGGTCTTGTGAGCTACACTCAGACGCGTTCGGTTAGTGGCCCATCTTCAACGAGTCAACCTTCTACTCCACAAGATGAATCGCAACCTGCTGCTCTGAGTGTTGGCAGAAAATCTGTATATCGTGTTGATGGCGTTCGTTTCAATGGTAACTATCAACTTCCTAAGTGGCTCGAGAAAGTGGCAAAAACGATGCAAATTTTGTCAAAAGTCGCAAACTCAATGTATTTGCGAAGTTTGAAATTTATATTTATTTGATATGCGGAAAAAAAGAATGCTTTTTGGAATAGCACACAAAAAAAGTAACACATTTTTCTAGATTCCATTGCTCTGCTAAACTTTTTGGAATAAAACCGCTGGTACTTAATAAAATTTCTATCTGTTCCTATTTTTTGCTTTAACCGATAAGAGTGCCTGGAGGCACTGTTTCTTTTATCTCACCTGGAAGTCAAACGAAGCGACAAAATGGTATATAGATGACGACATTAAGTTTATCATGCTCAAGTTATGCCAGCAAAAAATTCCCAACCATTTCTGATCACTATTTCAAAGTTGCCGGTTTGAGGGTTAATTATATTATAAAAATCAATAAAAGTATAATAATAAGTATTCTGTAGCAGGATTACACAATATTTCTTTATTTCAATACAACAGAAATTCACATTCGTCGATTTTAATGCAAAAAAAATTAAATTACAAAGATCGTTACAAAGGAGTATTTCCATATGAAAAGGTCTGAAAATATAAAAAATCGTCGCGGACCCATTTTAAATTTTGCTGTAACTTTTAGGGACTCTTCTTTGGGGTCCCAAAAAACAGAATTCGCGCAAAATTTAATTCTTAAAAACGGTCGTTTCCGTCTGCCCGAATCGAAAGTTTTAAAAATCGCGATTTTTATACTTTAACAAATTTAGTTCTAAAATGTTTCCTGTTTAAGATGTCTGCCCACTTGAGGCGGCATTTTGAAAAGAAAAGATGACAATTTTAATGCAAGTAAAGAAAACCGCATAAGTCAAGACCTCCGAATAATGGCAGCGTCTTATAATTATTATACTTATTTATTGAATATTTAGCACTTATGTATGTATGTATACACAAATAAAAAGTAACACGCTATTTTAAATTTTGCTTACATCCATAACACTCATTTTTATCTTCGTCTTGACGATGACTGCGAACTGCGTAGCTTGCGCTAACAATCGGTAATGAGTTGCTATACATGCATGCAAATGTTCTAGGGGACTCGGTGGTTTTGCTATGATTTGCCGCTATTTTACTTCAACCCTTTTTTATACCCGAGCGCACTTGTGCACAAGGATATATAAACATTGTTCACATAACGGTTGATTGTACCAGCCAAAACGAATCGAGATAGATATAGACAAATGTATACATAAATGCTCAGAATGAATAGAGAAGTCGATTAAGCTGTGTCTGTCTGTCCGTCCGTCTGTCCGTCCATCCATGTACACGATAACTTGAGCAAAAATTGAGATATCTCAACGAAGTTTGGTATGTACCCCACGCCCACTTCCCATATAACGGTAATTTTCAGAAATACGAAAACTGCGATATTTTAGTAACTA
Organism: Rhagoletis zephyria; assembly: GCF_001687245.7. Taxonomy (NCBI): domain Eukaryota; kingdom Metazoa; phylum Arthropoda; class Insecta; order Diptera; family Tephritidae; genus Rhagoletis; species Rhagoletis zephyria. The sequence continues at coordinate 268,016 of NW_016157435.1, forward strand.
CTGAAGATTATTCACTCAAAATTGATATTTACAATAAATTTTAGACCAAAAATAAGAATATTATAAATTTTTGGAAAATGGGCATAGCCACGCCCACTTATGGTTACATGTGTATATCTTGGTAACCGCTGCACCAATTTCTTCCAAACTTGGCACAGTTGTTGGCCTTAGTACACCATACCAAATGGCCGAAAATTTTTATAATCGGACAATAACCACGCCCACATCCCATATAACGGTAATTTAGAGAAATACAAAATCTTCGATAAATCGGAAAATATTAAAGCTAACTTATTAAAATTTTATGCTTGCAACAACTCTTTACCAAGAAATATGTTTAGGATAAAATTTTGGAAAACGGGCGTGGCACCGCCCACTTATGATCACATATATGTATCTCGGTAACGGTTCAACCAATTTGTACCAAACTTGGTTTGGTTATTGTGCTTGCCACATAAAAGCAAAGCGTTGAAAATAATTGAAATCGGACTAAAATTACGGCCGCTTTTCATATAACCGTAAATTTCAGAAATGCTTGCAACTTCAACATTTCGCAATTTAAGGACGCTAAGTTACTCAAAATTTATACACCCCGGCTTACCATGTAGCGGCAGCTTTCGGAAAGGCGAAAAAAATATATTTAGTACTTGCGCCGGGTATTTAATGTTCGGCTCCGCCCGAACTTAGACTTTCTTACTTGTTTGGTTTTACATTTGGCTTCACCACAGAACTCAAGCGCTATCGTCGCTGTAGCAAATTCTATTTCGAATGCTGAAGTGTTTGTTTTGCTGCGCAGCTTGCTATAGAATATTTTCTGCATGCTCGGCTTGCGGTGCATGTTCGTGCATGTTCGTCGTTTGTAGTCACTGAAAATCATATTTTTTTGATTTTTTGGAGCATGCTCGTCGTTAGTGGCGTGGTTTGCGAACATTACATTCGAAACAAAAACAACAATCTCATTTTATGTTGATGCTTGCAGTGTGCACATTGGCGGATAAGTGCAGCCAAGCCATGTGCGTTATTGCATTTTTGATTAATGAGGCTAAATTACTATAGGTATATGTATGTACCAAGGTATGAAACCGATTCGAAACAACGTTCCGGTTTCGGTTTCGGTTCTGCAAAGTGGTATGGTTTCGTTCTTCAAAATTTGTTTCGACTTCGTTCCGGTTTCGGTTTTGCAATAAAAAAATGAAAACAAGTTTGACAAAAAAAAATTGTTTATTAAATAAATATGTACCTCGCAAGGTTTGTTTTCGGCGAAATTAAACATTGTGATTAATTTAAATTTATATAAAGAAAACGCCTCTGAATCTATTATACAAACTAATAACCATATTCCACCACATTTGCTAAGATCTTAATTCAGAAATTTGTTTCTTTTATTATTTATTATATAATGAGAGTTGTTGCTGATAGGTATTTGATGCACACCTATATATAAATACGCCACAAGAAAATTTTGAACTCCCCTTTTTGAGGGCACCGGTCGTTCGATTTCAATGAAACATACACCGATTTAAAGGATATAACTTCCTCTAGTCCCGAAATGTTAATCCCGTGGCGTGGTATCTGACATTAAGACTAAAATGTGAAAACTGAAATATCTCTAAGCCCAATTACGTTAGGGAACTGAAACTTAGCACGAATGCATAAATTGTAAATACCCTACTTACCCGGAAAAATTGTAGGTATTGAATAAAGGGGCGTGGTACCTCCCTTACCAACTGAAATTCTGATATCGCTTATCTCTGGAACCGCGCATACTAACGTCCTGAAATTTAACACAGCGAAAAGTGGGAGATAACGGAAAAGGAGGCGTGGCACCGCCCATACAAACTGAAATTCTCATATCGCTTATCTCTGGAACCGCTTATGCTAACGTCCTGAACTTCGACATAGCAATACATGTTGTCAATACCGTACTTACGTCTTACCTGCCATAAAAACTGAAATTCTCACATCGCTTATCTCTGGAACCGCGCATACTAACGTCTTGAAATTTAGCACAGCTATTTATGATATGAATAATATCCTTATAGCGAAAAGTGTTAGATAATGGGAAAGGAGGCGTGGCACCGCCCATACAAACTGAAATTCTCATACCGATTATTTCTGGAACCGCTTATGCTAGCGTCCTGAAATTTGACACAGCAATATACGTTGTCAATACTGTATTTACGGCGAAAAGTGGTACATAATGGAAAAGCCCACACAAACTGAAATTCTCATACCGACTATCTCTGGAGCCGCTTATGATAAGGTAATGGAATTTGATATACCTACATACATATCTATACATATATAAAATGGCAAGCATCATTCTATTGGGAACCATTTTCTCCCATATTTCCAAGTCGCATTGAATGCCTGTCTTCCCTTAGGTGGCGCAGGGATTGAGAGCTATCCTTCAAATCTTATTTATGGTCAGATTGGCGTCATCTTTAGAACACATAATAGCAACATAAAATTATGTGTAACGTAGCCCAATGGTGTAATGCAAAAATATTTGACTTCCGGCCCAATCTTGACAAAAATCCGTGTAAACCGCCTTTAGAGAAGGAAATATTATATTTGGCTTTACACCTTCGAGGTACTTTCTTAACCTCCACCGATTCTGGTGAAAAGAAAGAGGAGTTTTTTTACATTTTGGCAATTTAGTTTTTGACCTTCTCAGACCAATATAATCGAAAAATGTATTTACAGTCTGAATTGGTATAAGTTTAGCATATTAGTCAGTGAGGAACCGTTAGGCATCTCATCTACTATATACAAACAAATCCATATGCATATTTTTTATGAATGAAATTTGAGGTTCCTTTCTCGGCATAATTTCGAAAGCTTCTGAAGAAATTTGGTTTTAAGTTTTCGTGTAAATTCGCTATAAATTTTGCTAGAGGACTTCAAAATCGTCATTTGTATAAAGGAGTCAATATTGGTGACAAGCAACATTCAAAAGTATATGAAAAAAGACGTCGAATTCCGACAACTAGGCGATACTAGTACATATAAGGAAATGTGATTTTCACAGAAATTTTTTTGGTATTATAATATAATAATAATCTTTGATTAGTTCTCATCAATGATATCGAACCCACTACATTACTACTTAAATTGGCTCTCGTAGGTGGCATAATGAATTTTAGGCCAGAAAACAGCCTATAAACATTGACTGGAACAGCTAAAACTACTTTAGCTAACTGAGCTAAGTGTGGTTTCCGCAAGACTCATTTTACAACGCTTTTATCAACTTGCAATGTTGTGTGTCCAGACCACCATTTTACTATAATTGCTACATTTATGGCAAATCTATGGTNTAGTTTGTAATCTATAAATTAGTTAAGTACATAGTCTGTAAGGATTGTATTCCAAAGACTTATAATTAAATAAATAAATAAATAAATAAATAAATAAACGGATTAAGAAGTAGAAAATAATATTTCTCAGTCCCATAGAATTTTTTTTTATAACGNTACTTTAGCTAACTGAGCTAAGTGTGGTTTCCGCAAGACTCATTTTACAACGCTTTTATCAACTTGCAATGTTGTGTGTCCAGACCACCATTTTACTATAATTGCTACATTTATGGCAAATCTATGGTCTATTTATGGCAAATTCTAGATATCAACCTAGTCTAGATATCAATCTCGTTATAGGCATTGTTTAGGCGCGTCTGCTAACACCAGACGCCTAAATACATGCTTANTTGAAATTTTAGCAAAAGTTATTATAAACCATCTATGAGATTGAAAATGAAAAGCGTGGGGCGCATGTAATAGACCTNTAATGGGTTCCATAACTTTATTAGTGTCGAATATATTACTAAAACATAATGAACTTTTTTCTGTGTTCGTGCATAATTTCTGAGACAGTGACTCTTGTATATTATAAACAAATAACGAAAAAAGACGTTCCTAATCAAAATGCCTTGCTGCTGTAACCATAAGGTTGAGCGTTCGCAACCAAAAATCCAGTGCGCAAAGTGCAATGAACTATTTCATTTGGAATGTGTGAATATTTTGCCGGCAGACGCTGCGTTTCTACTCAACTCAGAGAGGCCTTTTCTGTGCAAGGTGTGTGCTGAAGCTCGGCGATATTCTATTCGCTCCCCGCANTAATTGAACTTTCTTAAGTTTTGATTAGATGGCACTTCAAAGTATGCTCGTGCAAAAATTTCCCCTATGCAATTTATGAAATTTTTGCACATGCACTTCTCCACTGCCATGCAATTGAACTTTCTTAAGTTTTGATTAGATGGCACTTCAAAGTATGCTCGNGAGTGTTGTTGCTACTAATGCAATTGCTTCGGATTCCTCTAGCAAAGAAATCGGTGCCCATCGCAATAACAACCTCCCACAGCAGCACAAAATGCCTTAAAGTGCCTCGCCTAATCAACAAACTAGCATAGCAAGTGCGTCTTTCGAAAATGCCAATAATAACATTAATCTGAACTTAGTGCTAAAAGAGACTGCTACTCTTAGGGCAGAAAATGCCCGCGCTGTCTCGCTAATTAATGCACTCCACGAAGATANCTTCTCCACTGCCATGCAATTGAACTTTCTTAAGTTTTGATTAGATGGCACTTCAAAGTATGCTCGGCCTAGTATGACGCATCCACCGGACACTGTTTCCGGAGCATTTTGCGGACTCTGCATGTCTTACAACCGTGCGGAGCTGGTAAACANACTAGCATAGCAAGTGCGTCTTTCGAAAATGCCAATAATAACATTAATCTGAACTTAGTGCTAAAAGAGATTGCTACTCTTAGGGCAGAAAATGCCCGCGCTGTCTCGCTTNAATACATACATGCAAACATACTGGTCTCACCTCTCACTGAGTTATTCAGGCATCATACAAGAGATACAACTAGGAGACTCTAGATGTCGCCCCGCCAGAAGAAGTTAAATATTGCGCCTAAATATATGCATTATTTACATACGCCACAGCGGAAATGGACGACACGCCATTTCTTTAAATGAAATTAACTGCCGCCTTATGTATGTATGTACATCTGTATATTTATACTAAACGTATTTNTCCACGAAGATAAGAAGTGTATGGTGAACAAAATCGAATGCTTGCAATCCGAGCTTCACTCGTTAAAAAGTGAACTTCACTACGACAATCTCTGCAATTACAACGCTCGCGGCCGAAATCATAGATCTTCGCGCTAACGTTTCCTCTGTTGTTACCAATAACAAAATTGCTTACGAAAAATCATCATCGTCTTCGTCTCGCAATGCTGATTCTGCTCGCCGTTTGGATTCTGCTTCTCATGTTTCGCCTGCTGCGAAAGTCACTACTTCTACCAGTGCAAAAACGTACGCAAATATAACTGCATGTGCCAATGCCGCTGCTGCCGTTAGTGATTTGCGTGATAAAAACTCAACAGATATGCTGGTTCTCCCCGTGGTACTAATTCAGCCGTATCGAACAATTGTTCCAATTTATCGTCTGTTCCGGTTGCTGATTTTCCTCCGCCGTATGCTAACAGTGCCAGCAACACTGCTTGCTCAAATCTGATGACATTATTGATTATGTTGCCAGACATTCGGGCATAGATAAGAAAATGTTATCATGCTACAGTCTAGTGAAAAAAGATACTCCTCTTAATTCTTTAAAGCGCTTAAACTTCAAACTTGGAGTACCGGGATCTTGGCTCGAGAAAATGTTAAGCGCGGATCTTTGGCCTTCCAATGTAACAGTTCGCCCTTTTCGTCACATTCCGGTCTTGGATGCAGAGAAAACGTAGACGTTTCTATTAATGCGAGTTCACAATCCAGTAACCATATTCGTGTTTACTACGAAAATGTCTCTGGTATGCGAACGAAATCAAAAGCTGTATTCTCGATAAGTTCGCTCGAACTATTTGATGTTTTCGTGCTAACTGAAACTTGGCTTAACTCCAGCTTCTACGATTCTGAGTTTTTCGACTCCAATGTATATGATGTTTTCCGCAAGGATAGAGATGCTGTTAAAACTGAATGTAATAGAGGTGGCGGTGTTCTTATTGCTACTAAGCGAAGCCTACGAGCATCGGTTCATTGTCTTGATAATAATGACTCCCTTTTAGATCAATTATGCATGCGCTTACGCAGTACATCGTCCGATCTATTTATTTGCGCCTCTTACATTCCGCCCAACAGTCAGGAATCTTTGTACAAACGTCATGTTGACAATGTAACCTCACTTCACTCAAGAATTGGACATCACCAGTTATGTGTGCTTGGCGACTTTAACTTAAGCAATATTTCTTGGTCGTACTTAGATAACTTAGACTCTCTAGTCTCATTAAATGTATGCAGACCTTTCGAGGAATACTTAGTTGACAATTTCGCTAGCTTAGATCTTCGTCAAGTTAATAGTTATTATAATAAGCTTAATAGAATTTTAGATTTAATTTTCTTATCAAGTAATTGAATTTTAAACTCGGGAATGTTGCTCATTAATGTCTTCTGTTGGCCTGCATCATCTTCCTCTAGAATTGGATTTGGAATTTTTTGAATTCTTGAATGCCTCTCCTGGAAGTGATATAAATAATTTAAATTTTAACTTTGGTAATTATGCGACTCTTAATAATATGTTGCTTGGGATTGATTGGGACCATCTGCTCCTAAAGGAGGATGTAGTAAGTTGCTTTCAACTTTTTAAAACGAAGGTGCATAATCTGTGTCTTAAACACATCCCAGTTTTCTCTAAAAAAGATACAGGCTACCATGGTACAATGCAGAGCTTAAACGACTAAAAACTCGCTGCAACAGATTATATAAAAAATTTAAGTTATCCAAGAATATACATTATCATGACATGTACAAATCTTGTCTGTTTGAATTTAAGACTCTTGATCAATTCCTGCGTAAAAGCTACGTTAGTAATTTCAAAGCTTTCTGGTCTTTCATTAAATCGATCGATTAAAGATATCTAATATTCCATGTTCGATGTTTTATAAAAAAAGAATGCTTGTAATGCCCAAGAAACGTCGAATCTTTTTGCAGACTTTTTTAGCGAAAATTTTGTATCCGAAACTGACACAGTTGACGTTGTTAGCAGCGATGTTTCTGAATCATATCAGTCGTTCGGTTCTCTGTCATTAACAGAAGAAGATGTTTCAAAGGGCATCTTAAACCTTAAGGCATCGACGCAAACTGATGCGGATGGGCTATCTCCTTTTCTGTTCAAAAACTGTGTGGCTCTTATTAGACCTTTGACAATAATTTTTTACTTATCCATCTCTTCGGGAACATTCATTAGTGATTGGAAAAAAGCATATATTACTCCAATTCTCAAAAGTGGAAACAAAAATGATGTCTCGAATTATAGACCAATAGCTAAATTAACCACAGTTGCCAAACTTTTTGAAAGCATTGTCAAGGATAAAATGTGGCACGCTGTCCAGAATGTCATTTGCCCGAACCAGCACGGTTTTGTCAAAGGAAGATCTACCGTCTCAAATCTCACTATCTTTACCGAAGATTGCCTTGCGAGTTTCGAGTCTGAGTACCAAGTCGATACTGTATATACCGACTTTTCCAAGGCATTTGACAAGGTCTCACATACAATTTTGATCGCTAAACTAGCTTGTCTGGGTTTCCATTCAAAGTTTCTTGATTGGATTAGCTCTTATTTATACAATAGGCACTGCGCTGTAGCACTGGAGAATACGTTTTCCCGTTCCTTCAATGCGAGTTCTGGAGTCCCCCAAGGTAGTATTCTTGGCCCCCTTCTGTTTATCATTTTCATTAATGATATAAGTTTCTGTTAGTGTTTGGTATTTTAGGCTATTTGATCAAGTAAGTTCCTGTGCAAGAAAAAATACTTTTTCTTCACTTTTCTTGCACAGGAACTTACTTGATAAAATAGCCTAAAATACCAAACACTAACAAATTCAATAAATTTATCGTCAACTCATCGTGATATAAGTTCCTGTTTCTTATTCTCGAAATTTCAAATGTATGCAGACGATCTCAAAGTTTATTCTGTTATAAAAAATGCTGATGATACCTTTCCCTTCAATCTGATCTTAATAGAGTAACGTCGTGTTGTGAGAGAAACTGTCTTAGTGTGAATATTGATAAGTGTTATCACTTGGCTTATTCCAGAAAGCTGAATACAATTAATACCTCATATACTATATCTGGTTCCTTCTTAAATCAGTCGTCCAGACCAAAGATTTTGGAATTTACTTCGACTCGAAGTTGACTTTCAACAGCCATATTGATTTCATTATATCTAACTCCTATTCATTGTTACCCTTTGTTCGTCGTAATAGCTCTGACTTTTCAGATCCATTTACATTAAAAACACAATACATAGCTTTTGTAAGGTCTCGCCTTGAGTATGCTGCTAATATTTGGCGACTTTTCATACTGGGCTCATAAACAGAATTGAGCGCGTGCAAAAAACTTTTATTATGTTTGCATTAAGATCTCTAAATTTTACTGAATCTTTACCTTCATACAATTCGCGCAGTTTGCTTATAAATCTAAACTCACTTGAGGATAGGAGAAAATTATTATCTTGCTCGTTTATCTTCAACGTGCTTACTGGGATTGTTGATTGCCCTGATATCCTACGTAGAATTCCTCTCAATGTTCCGCGAAGAAATTTGCGGCACATGGACATTTTTTATTTGCATTCCTCCAAGTCAACGTATGCTATGAATGCACCGATTTGTCGTGCCCTTAGAGAGATTAATAAACTCAATGATATCGAGGATATTGATATATCGCTTCCCGGAGTGGTGTTAAAAAAGTTAATCTTAAAACTACTCTGATCTTATAATGTAACCTATCTATTAGCTTTAAGTTATACCTTGTTACTTTTTTAGATAGCATAGTCAGTAAGAATGTTGTTTTCCTGACCGAATTAAATAAATAAAATAAAAAATTAAATAAATTGATATGAAGGGTAATATATGTATGAATGTGCATATAAGAATAACGAAAGCTTAAAATCGATCTCAAATTTGTACTTTCTCTGTAGAAATTTTAGGTCTATGTTATGTAGTTTGACTCATAATTGCTTTATAATGACTTTTGCTAAAATTTAAAAATAAAAAGTTATCAAAAGAAATTCTATGGGACTGAGAAATATTATTTTCTATTATTTAGTCCATTTATAAAAGCGTTGTATATTAAAAAGTTTTTTTTTAATTTCATTTTTCCAATATTGTAGAACATCAATACTTCGTTCTTACCGTCTTTGTTTGGCAAAGGCCACTAAGAGAGGACGGACAATTTTCAGAAGTTTTCGGTCCACGAAGATAATCGGAATTACGATTCGCGTCTAACTGAGACAGCATGAACTCAAAATCATCAGACTCGTCATCTGAAGTGACAGCGGCAGCACTGCTACCGCCTTGTATAAATTCGCCTTGAATTGCAGCACATTTATCGGTGTTACCATAAGTCACGATATATAAGAATTAAAAGCAAGGCTATGTGGACTAGTCAACAAATTTGTCATGCAAGTCATTTTTTGTGAAACGGCACAGTAATGCTACTGAAGAAAAAAAATTTTGGTTGCCAGATCCTGCAGATGATTTTTATCAATTTCTGGAAACCGATTGAAACCTGTGCTTGAAAAAGTTTCGGTTTCGTTCCTTTAAAGGTCAAGATACGGGTACGGTTTTGGTTTTGAAAAACGAAACAGTTTTAAACGGTTACGGTTTCGGTTTAGGTTTGATTCCTTGGTATATACCAACGTTGCCAATTTTGGTAATTTTGCACCAAAACCGGTACTTTGAAAATGATTTGGTCCGTTGGTATGTTAATTTTGAGTTTGGTACTTTTTCCTTAAAAGCGACATTTAGGGAAAACAATCTATATATTATTCTGAAACAAGGCGCTTATTCCCAGCGATCAACAAGTCGTACAGAGACAAAATTAAAGTGCTCGATCTGAAACTTTGGACAAACTTTTCGGATTTAAGATTCATTGAACCATTTTCGAAATGCTTGCGTCGAAAGATTTAAAACTTTTTACATTGAGCAAAGCATTGCTACGTTCATTTCGATAGGCAGCGTCTCAGCGGGACATAAGAGAATGAAATATTGTTCCATTTATTCGCTTTCGTTTCTGCTTTTGTTTCATATCGTTGAAAGCATTGCTACGTTGGTGTGTATGTAGGCCAGGGTTACCACTGAAAAACTTTCTTTCATACCAAGAGCTGGTTCAAAAACCTACCAAAATGACTTCCTTCCTATCATTTCCTTTAATCAAGAAAACGGCGTTTGACCGCATTAAATACATTTTTTGTGCGTTTTTATACTTTAAACTCGCAGACCCGGCGAACTTCGTCCCGCCCAAAATTAATTTTTTTATTGAAACATTTTGTCCAACGTTTTCGCCAGCAATTCACGTTCACGTTTGGATTTGTGGTCGACAGAAGGCATATCTTCCATTGCCGTCTTAAATAATCTGACGAAAGCGTTATACCGGGAAGAAGTCCTTGCGGCTCGATGATGAATCGTCCTTGAATCTGTATAGTATAGTTGGTGGTAATTTCCAAACTGGGTAGTATCATTGGTCCACATTCTGTTTAGTCAACGTAAAGCAAGGACCGCAAAGGTTCTGATGGTTGATTTAACGGGGGTAATTTGACTTTGATCTCTGGTGCCTCCGATTGGATGATCTTTAGCAATAACCCGACTTCAGCGCCACCGTGCGCATCTTTTTTGCAATAGTATTGCCCCTATCGTGACCAATACATATATATCTCGAATATGAGTAAAATCGGATGACAAATACGATTTTGAGTAATAACTCGACTCCAATGCCATCTGGCTTTATAAGTTGTGAACCCAAACTATACAGGGACCTACTCAAACACATAAGCAATGCCATTAAAATCGTCTCGGTCGTTTAGGAGGAGTCCACCCACCAGAATAAGTCTTTTACATACTGACGCTCTTCTAGAGCTGCAAAACTATCGATGGTACTGTCGATATATCGAATGGTGGTTATTTTTTGCTACTAGCGATGTTTTATTTTCACTATCGATAGTATCGAACAGAATTTTATCTCTGTCCCATCAGTACTTCTGACAAAGGACGCGCTAATCGGTGGAAAATTTGGGTAAGCGAAATGAAAAATCCGATATTAAGTGGCAGTTTATTTATAATTTAATTGTTTTTAGACACATCGCAATTAGTGTTGGCGGTTCTATGGATAATTACCTGAGAATTTCCAACAACAAAGGTAAATAAATTATAGCATCTGCTGTATCATATATGTATACATATATGTATGTACATGTGTACAATGTAAGTGTTTGTGTATGATTTTAGATTTCAATGACGAGAATGTTCTGGGCATCAGCAGTGACTCGGAAGTGGGAAGTCCCTGTACGAACAGTTCAAGAGTTGGAAAATCGAAGGTATGGAGATATTTTTAAATAGCTAAAGGAGGTAAAACTGCCACGTGCCGCTATTGTGACAAAATTTACAAGACGAGTGGCAATACGTCTAACTTATTTGACCATCTAAAGCGATCGCACCTTTCATTAAAAGAATTGTCAAAGCCTTCGGCAACAATAACTTCCTACTTGAATAAATCGAACCATTTGCAATGGTAGAAGACAAAGGATTTCGCGAATTTGTGAAGGAACTCGATCCTCGTTACGAGTTACCATCTCGAACGACCCTTCAAAATGTGTTTATGGCGAAACTTTACGAAGATATGAAAATTAAATTGCATACCATTCTTGACAAAGTTGAGTATTGTTCCACAACAACAGACTGCTGGACGTCTCGGGCAAATGAAAGCGACCTTACAGTGACTTGCCACTACATTTCAGAAGACTTCATATTGCGCTCGGTAGTTTTGTCTACTAAAAAGTTACTCGAGGAAACTAACCATTCGGCCCAAAACATCTGCGAATCCTTGCGATCAGTCTGTGATGAGTGGAACATTTTGAAAAAAATAACGGCAATCGTCACCGACAATGCTAAGTCAATGCTGAAAGCGTGCGAACTTTTACAAAAACGGAACCTTCCATGTTTCGCTCACTCGCTAAATTTAGTTGTGCAAGAAAGTTTAATGCTAGACAACATTCAAGTCGTTCTAGTAAAATGCAAACGCATCGTGTCGTATTTCAAAAGCAGCACAATTGCGTACGCCAAGTTTTAAAGCAGCACAAGAAACAGAGAAGAAATACCAATTGACATGCACTGCGGCTACAGCACCAAGACTATATGGACTTCCGAAGATACATAAATAAAATACATCGCTAAGACCAATTTCTGCCTCTACCAACGTACCATGCTACAAACTCTCCAAATTTATAGGACAAACACTTAANCCTTTGCACATAAGCCACATAGCACGATCAATAGAATTTTTAGCAAAATAAAAGACGAAATAAACAAAGAACAACAACACAACGTGGTTTACGAAATCCAATGCAATGGTAAGGCTGGCGAAGCATGCAATAAAATATACATAGGCACAACGAAGCGCGCTCTCGGTGTTAGAATAAGCGAACATAAAACCGATGCGAGAAATAAGAAGACAACGACTGCATTAGCACAACATTTAACGAATAGTGGACATACAGCAGACTTTGAAAACGCGAAAATATTAGATGTGGAGAACAAAGACAGAACGAGACTAACATTAGAAAGCTTGCGAATACAACAAAAAATACAGCATGCAATGAATTTCAAGGAAGACGTCGACAATATAAATTGCGCATACCGGACAGCAATAACGTGCAATAGGAGAACAGACGAGCAGAAGTACACTTAAATGTAAAGAAGTCAATATCAGTGTGTTTTTGTTATATTTACTTTGTTTTGATGTTCAATGTAAGTTATGTTTTGCAGCAAAAAATTGTTATACCAAAGAATTGTAATTGTTGTATTTTTCATGTACATACATGTGTGCCTAATTGTTTGTTTTTTATGTTTTGTTTACAATAAACACCAGACTCCCTGAGGAAGATGTGAAAAGCATCGAAACGCGTAGGAGGAAAAAGAAACATTGTTTGCTTTTTTTAAACCGGCCGAAAAGCTCCTTAAACTACCCCCGAGAAGAAATATAGCTTAAAACAGGAAGTGCCCACACGGTGGAACAGCGCATACCTGATGATTGGTCGCACTTTATTAACAAATAATGCAATTGTAAAAGTTCTGCTCAATACACCAAAAGCACCACAACCTTTGACAGCAGACGAAGTAGCGTTATTACAAGATTTGATGCAGTTACTTTCACCATTTGACAATGCCACTGTGCAATCATCCTCTAGTTCCACAGTTACGATCTCCTTAGTCATACCGCTTTTGTGTGGTCTTTTGCATACTTTAGAGAACCTAAAAATGAATCTCAGAACTGCTGAAGGACTTGATGTGTGCATCTTTATGATTGAACGTGTTAAGAAAAGACTACTGATGTATGAAGAACGCACAGCCACACGATTAGGAACATTGCTGGATCCCAGATTTACGAAGCAGGGCTTGTTTTCTCGTTTTAATGCTAATGAGGCTGGACAAATTCTAGAAAAGGAGCTTGCAGCTGTAAGCAAGGTGCAGAGAACACAACTTTCTCCAGGCATTGGTTCCCCAGAACCGCCAACACTAATTGAAAGGCCTGGACCGTCGCAGCAAACGTTATTTGGATTCCTTGAAAGAAATATAGCGAACATGATGAGGACTAATCGGGTCGATGCGATTGTCACCTTACGACAATATTTGGAAAATACACATCCTCCTCAGGGCAGTGACCCCTTACAATATTGGAAAGTAAACTTTTCTGTTTATATTATGAACCAAGAACTGTTCTCACTCAATATTTTATTATTTTCAGTGCGTTCCGAATGATTCTTTTACAAAAGCGTGCGCTGCTCGATTCCTTTGCGTTCCAGCCACATCCACAGAATCTGAAAGGATGTTCAGCAGAGCTGGCATCATAGCAAATGAAAGACGAGCTTCTTTAAAGGCAAAGAATGTGGACATGCTTGTTTTTCTTAACAAAAATTTGTGGATTTCACAATAACATTAATACATTTTCTTAAACTAAACTTTTTTATATTACAAAGCTGTAAAAGCAAATCCAATTCGCCTTAAAAAGAAACTGAATATCCCTATGATCTCGCATTAATGTGTGCATATATATTTTTACACTTTAATTTATATGTAATTGTTCGTTCATTTTTTAATATACTTTTCTTTTATAAAAAGAAATGAGTTGATGCAAATAAATGTAATAAACAAAAATATCGTGTATTTCATATGTATGTTTATTAAAAGATGTAGCTGCTAAATACTTCTTTAAATAAATAAATGAAAACGATACTATCGATAGTATCGATGACTTTTTTTCTAACTATTGAAAATATCGAATGGTCCGACTATCGATAGTTTTGCAGCTCTACACTGCATTTTGCCCATACAAAAAAAAAACTATCATGCATTCGTTACACGGAGAGAATGCGCAACATCATCAGCGAAAGAAATTCCCAAAAATCTTCGGTAACTTATAGCTATTTAAAACTTGCACTTTATGATACTGAAATTGAGTGAACTACAAAACTGTATACCCAAAATGTGGTGCCATTTGATGCAAAATGAACTATATTTCTATAAAACATTGGCAAAAAAATTTATTATGAAAAAGAAAAAAACACTGTATTCTGGGTGTGTACATATATCTACAGATACACAAAAGTTTCAATAAGTTTGGAAAGCGCCAAGCACCCTTTTCTAGTAGTCCCAAAATCTCTATACCAATTTCAAAATACAATACCCACAGAGATATACAATATGAAAAATTCGATATGTATGGGTGATGCCACACTCCCTTAATATATCGAAAATCTGCAGTAGGTGACCAAATTTCGGTACAGCCGTTCGCGAGATCACCTCGTATAAAAAGAAGGAGCTTCTCTTTATATAATTAGTGTCGGTAATACAGGGAAGCACCGATTTTGATGCGTCAAATGTTGAAGCTGTTTTTGATAGACTTTTTTGTGCTGATTACGAATCCGTAATTATAAAGTTCCACGAGCTCCAGATTTTGAGAAAAACATGGTGAAAGTGTCAAAAAATCGCGTTTTTTGCAATATTTGAGAAGCTCTAGCAAAGAAACTGATGATGGGATAGGTGATAGAACCTTCCACTTAGTCTTAAATTAAAGCTAGAACTACAGACTACCTTTCCTGAAAATACTTTTCCTGCACCTTGCCCGGATGGTCACCTATACTCATTTACTTCTTATCGCCCAACATTAAAAAAAAATACCGGAAAATTGTGCAATTGAAAAAAAAAATTGTAAAATCACTGTTAGCGGTTCAACAAATGACTATAGGTCAAGGTGCAGGAATGGTATTTTCAGGGATTGAAGTCAGAAATCCAAGCCTTAATTTAAGCCTAAGTGGAAGATTCTAACACCTTTTGCTTAACTGCGGTAGGTACTCAAACTTCCCAAAATCAGTTTTTCCTCCCCAAAAAATGACTATAAGTGACCATCAAGCGAAGGTGCAGGAATTTGCAGAGATTGTAGCCGAGATTTTTTGCTTTAATCTAAGCCTAAGTGGGAGGTTCTACCACCCTTTGTTTGTGTGCTAGAGCTTCTGAAATATTACAAAAAACCCGATGTTTTTACACTTTGACCTCGTTTTTCTTAAAATCTTGAGCTGATGGAAACTTACGTCAAAAATAGTGTTAACATATGCTGCATCAAATTTTTCCCCATTTTTGTTAGCCTGTATAATAAGTATTGTTAAATAGCCAATACACGCATGTTTGCACCGTCTTCAAACACCTTTTGAACTGTAAAACAATGACACGATTCTATTCCACGCATATCTATAACACGGGTATCGAATTTCAAGCAAATCGGACCATAAATAAGATTTTTTGGAATAGATCGGTCCCTGGTCCACCTATTAGAAAAAAGTATCCTATATGTTAATCCTGCCAATAAGCTACCTGCATGCCAAATTTCAAGCAAGTCGCACCATAAATAAGATTTTTTCCAATAGATCGGTATCTGGGCCACCTATCAGAAAAAATATCCTATATGTAACCCCAGACAATAAGCTACCTACGTGCCAAATTTCAAGCAAATCGGACCATAAATAAGATTTTTTGGAATAGATCGGTCCCTGGTCCACCTATTAGAAAAAAGTATCCTATATGTTAATCCTGCCAATAAGCTACCTGCATGCCAAATTTCAAGCAAGTCGCACCATAAATAAGATTTTTTCCAATAGATCGGTATCTGGGCCACCTATCAGAAAAAATATCATATATGTTAACCAAGACAATAGGCTACCTACGTGCCGAATTTTAAGCAAGCCGCTCCATAAATAAGATTTTTTCCAATAGATTGGTATCTGATTCACCTATCAGAAAAAATATCCTATATGTAAACCCAGACAATAAGCTACCTACGTGCCAAATTTCAAGCAAATCGGACCATAAATACGACTTTTTCGAATAGATCGGTCCCTGGCCCACGTAACGGAAAAATTGCTTCTATATGCTAATCTATGCAAAAGGCTACCTACGTACCAAATTCATTTTTTTTTAGCGTAGCTCGACCCCTGCGCCACCTATCGGGAAAATTAAAACTTTGTGCACTCCTCCTTTTATACACCTTTCCCAAAAACAACCATTCGAATCGGTTATGAAACATAGGAGAAAATTGTTCCCAATTGATTCATGCTCACAATGAATTTCACAATTATCCGAAATTTTCCAAGCTTTACAAAGAATTTTCCACCTTTACTTTGTTCAAAATCATCAAATCATAAAATGCAAAATTCTGTCGAAAAAAATTCAACATTTTCGCGTTCTTCCAGATTTTTCCGAGTTTTCCACTTAAAATTTTCTATTTTTCCATTCGAAAGCCATTCCGAGGGGATTGCACAAAAAATTCCCTACAAAAAAATCATTTTTCGATTTTTCCAATTTCCCGACTTTCCCGGAAGGTTCTCCCAAAATTTTCTTTCGTAAAAACATTCTTCTGGCAATTACGAACAACTAAAATTTGCCAAATTGACCGAACTGTTCTCAATTCATGAATTACTATACATTTTTCACACAATTTTTATATATGGGTGTTTCCATGAAAATGTCAACCAGGACTGAAAAAATAAAAACAACTGAAAAGGGTTTTTAAGACGAATTAATAAGAGAAAAATACTCGAATTTTTATATTATAGAAGTATTTCAGCTTATTGGAATTTTAAAACTCAAAAATGGAAGAGTAAAACTGAATGTCTCTTCGACTCAGTTTTCTCTAATGAAATTAACTATTTTCTCTTTCCTTTTAACTAAATTAAGAGATTTGAAACATTACAACTACATCTTAAAATCAAATTTGCAATAACAACTAACTATAAAAATGAGAAAAAGGAGAAGTTGGAGCTCGAATAACGGTAATTTTTTGATGTGCTTCTGATAGTATTCTAATGTCGCGTACGTTATGCAAAAACATTGTTTGTCTATGTCATTTGTATATTGGCAGTCGCAGGTAATGCAGATTACAATTCTTAAGCGAGAATTCTTCTAGTTAAAGATATACAGTAAAATTTTCTTTCCAACCGAAGTAAAAATATATTTTATTACCCTTTAAAGCTTGTCGCATACGTTATTGCAAGTACGCAAATTTCAATCAAATACATCAAAACCAATGTAAATTGCAAATTTTCCATTTAAATTATTTAGAATAGTTGTAAAACAATGAAACGGTGGCGAGAAGAGTTCTCAATAAATACATTTTATTACTTACGAGAAAAATTGTCGCGTACGTTATTGTTTTTTTTTTTAATATAAAACTAGCCAGAGATAATTTCTCTTAAAATATGAAAGGATTGTAAAGGTACATTATTTAGCTTAGTTTAGGAATTTTTAAAGAAAAGAAAAACTCCCATGATTCGCAGACTTTCGCATATATGCGTGTTTCCATGAAAATGTAAACCGAAAATGCAAGCAAATGAATTCAAACGGCTTTATAACTTTAAGTTTCGTATTCAGATGGCGGAAAAAGGTTTTGAAAACGCGAAACGGTGGAGAGAAGAACTGAAAAAATTTAATTTAGTATGTGTTACTAGTAAAAATATTGTATGGGGGAAAAATCTGTCGCGTACGTTATTATATTTTTTTTTTATAAAAACTAACCAGAGATAATTTCTATCAAAAAAAGGAAGGATTGTAAAGATACATTATCTAGCTTAGTTTAGGAATTTTTAAAGAAAAGAAAAACTCTCATGATTCGCAGACTTTCGCATATATGTATATGTGCCTTAAAACCACTTCTTTTTTTGTCGCGTACGTTATCACCTGGTTTTGAACGGATATTTTCCACACCAAAGTTTCGAGGCTGCTGATTTTTTTCTCAAACATAGTACCCTTTGGTTGAAACATAACCGTAATCTTTTTTTTCTGTAACTTCTATTTTTGATAGATTTACGTTACTCTATAAGCGTACGAATGTCGCGTACGGCTGTATGGAAACACCCATATATAGATAGATATAATGCTTTTAGGGAGGATGCATATTTTTTCAGTGAGAAAGATTTTTTTGATTATTTATTATTTATTTATTTAAATTTTTACGCGACTATGTACACCTATCCGCTAGCCTGAGTAGACGCAGACAAGGAAAGCAAAGTAAAACATTGTTTCTGTACTTAAATTCAAACTTCTAATTTTTGTAAATGCATATACATACATGCATGTGTACACTGTACATATGGATGTATGTATATTTTAAAGAATATTAAATGTTTATATATTAAAACAGGGGCCGACAACAAAATGTATGATTGAAACTAAATGTCGTTCTCGTAGTTTTGTTCCCAAGAACGCGTCAAAACCAAAACCAAAATGAGAACAGAACTGACGAGAACGTTCTCATTGGAAATTATATAATAACAAAACCCTGTGGAATGTTCCCAGAGAGAACAAAATGCGAACAGTACTTTCGAGAGCATTTCTAAGAGAACAAAATGCTAACAAATTTCTCAACAATTTTTCATAATTATTAAAACTTGTTATGATAGTAACAACAAAAAAAGATCGTGTAATCACTGAGTCACTCTGATGATTTCTTGCATGACAAATGGAATTTTGAGGTGTTGGTGAATGGCATAGTTTGTGACATACCAAGGTACATTAACAATACTTCTTAGCGCCTTATATTGATACCGCTGCAGTATTTCTATGTTTGAGTTACTCGCAGTACCCCATAGTTGCATAGCGTATGTCAAAACCGCCTTCAGCATTATTTGTGTAGAAGAATTTTGTTTTCTAAACTCAGCTCAGATTTTGCACCAAGCAGCCAGTACATTCTTAATGTTTTTAATGCAAGTTCATTTTTTTCTTTAGTATGCAATTTCCACGAAAACCTGCGAGATAGATTCCATAGTAATTGACTTGATTGATAAATAAGGGTGCAAATGGTCAAATGAAAATGCGTCATAATACAAAGAATCTCCACACAAATATGCCTATGATTTTATTAATAGTACATGCATGGCGTACGATGTCGCTTAATTTTTACATCTCCACATTTTTTCGGATACCCGGGTACAATACCTGGGTAGGGCTTCACCCGCAACCCGGGTAGCTCATTACCCGGGTGAAATCATCAGCCCTCGTATAGATATAGATATGTGTGCATATCAAATTTCAAATTCATGTGACTTATGGTTCCGAAGTTATAGCTGGTAAAATATTCCACGCCTATGGGATGTTCCACCATTCTAGGGACTTATGGTTCCCAAGTTATAGCAGATAAAAAGGGCCACGATTCTTTTACAAACTTATGTATATACTACTCAAAGCACCTACCGTAGATATGTCTGCACACCAAATTTCAATTTCATGTGGCTTATGGTTTGAAAATTTGCACGCCTATGGAATGTGCCACGCACCCTTTTACAAACCCATTTATATATACCTTAATACAAGCCCCTACCATAGATACGTCTGCATACCAAATTTCAATTTCATGTAACATATGGTTCTAAGTTATAGCTGATAAAAAATATCTACGCCTATGGGATGTGCCACACCCCTTTTACAAAGCCATTTATATATACCTTACTATAAGCACCTACCATAGATACATCTGCATACCAAATTTCAAGTTAATGTGACTTGTGGTTCCGAGTGATAAAAGTTTCCACGCCTATGGGATGTGCCACGCCCCCTTTCACAAACTCATTTCTATCTACCCCACCATAAGTACCTCGGTAGATATGTCTGCATACCAAATTTCAAGTTCATGGAACTTGTGGACTAGCTGATAAAATAGTCCACGCTTATAGGATGTGCCACGCCCCTTTTACAAACTCATTTATATATACCCTATTTGCAGCACCTACCATATATATGACTGCATACCAAATTTTATGCAAAGTTCATGTGACTTATGGTTCCGAAGTTATGGCTGATTAAAGAATTCACGCCTATGGGAGATGCCACGTCCCCTTGACGAATCTAAATTTTTTCACCATATTATAGGCCCAGGGGTCATGGCAATACTCTGTCAAAATTTCGTTCGATTCTCTCCGTCCGTTTAGGCTGCAACATGGCACATAGATACATACTTCCACAAATATAAATATAGTCGATGGGTATGATACTAAACATCCACAAGGG
Organism: Rhagoletis zephyria; assembly: GCF_001687245.7. Lineage (NCBI taxonomy): Eukaryota > Metazoa > Arthropoda > Insecta > Diptera > Tephritidae > Rhagoletis > Rhagoletis zephyria. The sequence goes on from NW_016157435.1 coordinate 288,624, forward strand.
GAAGCCTGAGGTGGAACAGCCATTCTTATTCATAGAATAAAGTACCATGAACTAGAATCGCATAGTAATGAGTTTATTCATAATACTGCAATACACATTCATGATCACTTTGGTGGCCTTACAGCATCTGCTATATACTGCCCCCCATCGAAAAACAACTTTTTCCTAAAGTTTGGCAGTAAGTTTATTGTAGCAGGAGATTACAAAGCCAAACATACATTCTGGGGTCTAGATTGATTACACCAAAGGGTAGAAATCTACACAAAGTATTCCAGAACAGAGGATTTGATGTCTTGTCTACTTGTCAGTCAACGCATTGGCCCTCTGACCCCCAAAAAATACCCGATCTTATTGACTTTGGTATAACAAAGGGCATTCCGCTATACCAGGTTAAGACAGAAGCATTATTTGATCTCTCTTCAGATCATTCTTCCTGTCTAATAACCTTATCAATGTTTATTAACTTGGACGAAAAACAAAAACATCTTACAAATAAGAACCACAATCTGATTAAAGTACAAAAACGATGTCAGTTCGCACATTGACCCTGGAATTCTTATTCAGATCAAAAATGATATCGACAGGGCAGCTGAAAATCTCACTGATAGCTTGCTCACCCCAAAAATTCTTAACTTAATAAGTAAACGAGCGCTAATTAAGAAGGGAATGGCAAAGAATGCCCACTCCTAAGCTTAAGCGGGAGCTGAAAAGAAAGAGGTCGCAGGAGGAAAAAGAAAGAAGTCCGCAGTCAATCCTTCAGTCCTTGTCTGCTTCGAGACAGATTGAGTACTCCGTTTGGCTAACTTTGAAGCACACGAAGAGGCCCGTTCATCGAGAAGCTCCTTTATGTACTCAGAACCTACATTCTTGTAGCATTACCACAAATCCGCTTCGGTTTAAAAATGAAGATTGAATTATTGCCATTGTTCCTGTCATTCAGAAGAATGAAGCTCCTGGTTACCATAGGATTACAGGTGAAATGTAGAGGATCTTCCACTAACTGCGGTACCTTTTTTGTTTTATATTTTTAATAACATGCTTAACATGCTATCTTAAGCAGTAGTTCTTACAAACTGCCAGAATATTTATTTGAAAATATAGAGCTACGGCTGGAATCTCGGAGGATAAAAGCTAACGAGACAAGTGTATTCAGACAAAATTTACTTTGAAGGATGAAACGTGTCCACCACTTAAAATAAACAGCAAGGCTATACTACAAAAAGATAGTGTCAATTGTTTTGGGATGATGCTAGATAGGAGACTTAAGTACTTGGAGAAAGCATATAGAAAACAACATTTCCCAAGCGAAACTCAAACAAGCAAGCCGTCAATGAGTTATAGGACACAAATATAAATTAAACCTAGGGATGAAACGGTACCATGCATGTATCGAGACTTTTACTTGGAAGTAGTATCGATGACTGAAAAATATCGGACCTACAGTATCGATACCTACTCGTATCGGTACTCATTGTGTATTCCGTAATATGTTAAATTTATTTCTTTTAAATCACCTCCTCTGGGAATCTTAAACTCCGAATAATAAAATTTAATAATGTAGGAACTGAAAATAAAGAACACTTCGTTACATAGCAGAATTATATATTTAATGATGAATGGTATTTACACAGATACATATATATTGTAAAAGATTACAAGTTAATCTTATTAAAGAAATCATTTATTAATAAATATTTCAGCGAAAAAAGTCTTCTCTTCAACCGATTGCTTGACGTGGTTATTGTTGCTCCTGCTTTCGAAAACAATTGTTCGCAAGAAACAGATGTTGCAACTATATGCAAATATGATCGTGCTTGTTTATACAACAAAGGAAATGCAGTTTTCAGCTCCTCCCACTCTTCTAATGGGTTCGACTTCAGGGAGGATACTGGGCTGGATAAATATAAGGACACTTCGTCACCTTTCGTAGACCTTTTTTTCTTTGACAGACGGCGAGCTGTTTGTGGTGTTGCCAGAACTCGAAGTCATCCCTGCATCTCGTACGTCAAAGGACGCACAATTTTTTTTGACAAGTTCACAAATTAGAATAAGGCAAGGTTTACATCAGTGATTCCCAAAGTGGTCCAGGTGAACCCCCAGGGGTCCACGGAAGACTCGACGGGGGTCCACGGTGACGTGAACAAAATATGGGGGTCCACGAAAATGTATCTGGTTTCGATGTAAAGAACCAAAATGATGGCTTGATAGCCTTTTTAATTAACTTTAATTTTTTTGCGTGGTGTATAGTGCTCTTGACGCACTGCTGCACTGCTGCACTTACCGTCACTTTGTGTTTTCATACGTGGGGAAGCCTTAGAGGCCACCTGCAGACTAAAACGAACCGGACGCTGGTATTGCTGGCGGCAGAGATTTAAGCACTTGCGTCTTTTGAATGCTACAGGATAATACTATTACCTTTGTTGAAAAATTCTATAATGTTGAGTTCCCTGAGACTGAATGATGGTTTGATTGCAAAACTGACTCTGGGTCATGATCTGGGGTCTTTTTCGAGGTTAATGGACATAAGATCCACTTTTCTGTAGGGGAATATGCTTCGGTCTTCCAGGGTGAGGTAATTGCAATACTCAAAGCCATGGAATACATGGTGGAACATAGGTGGAGGGGAAGGAGTTCATGTGACCGGATTGACAACCAATCTGCACTTAAGGCATTGACCAGCCCTATACTTAAGTACTTCCAGACTAGTTCGGCAATGCAAGCTTCGACTAAAAAATGATGGTGAACATAACGAGGTTGTTTTACTCTGGGNCTCTTCTAATGGGTTCGACTTCAGGGAGGATACTGGGCTGGATAAATATAAGGACACTTCGTCACCTTTCGTAGACCTTTTTTTCTTTGACAGACGGCGAGCTGTTTGTGGTGTTGCCAGAACTCGAAGTCATCCCTGCATCTCGTACGTCAAAGGACGCACAATTTTTTTTGACAAGTTCACAAATTAGAATAAGGCAAGGTTTACATCAGTGATTCCCAAAGTGGTCCAGGTGAACCCCCAGGGGTCCACGGAAGACTCGACGGGGGTCCACGGTGACGTGAACAAAATATGGGGGTCCACGAAAATGTATCTGGTTTCGATGTAAAGAACCAAAATGATGGCTTGATAGCCTTTTTAATTAACTTTAATTTTTTTGCGTGGTGTATAGTGCTCTTGACGCACTGCTGCACTGCTGCACTTACCGTCACTTTGTGTTTTCATACGTGGGGAAGCCTTAGAGGCCACCTGCAGACTAAAACGAACCGGACGCTGGTATTGCTGGCGGCAGAGATTTAAGCACTTGCGTCTTTTGAATGCTACAGGATAATACTATTACCTTTGTTGAAAAATTCTATAATGTTGAGTTCCCTGAGACTGAATGATGGTTTGATTGCAAAACTGACTCTGGGTCATGATCTGGGGTCTTTTTCGAGGTTAATGGACATAAGATCCACTTTTCTGTAGGGGAATATGCTTCGGTCTTCCAGGGTGAGGTAATTGCAATACTCAAAGCCATGGAATACATGGTGGAACATAGGTGGAGGGGAAGGAGTTCATGTGACCGGATTGACAACCAATCTGCACTTAAGGCATTGACCAGCCCTATACTTAAGTACTTCCAGACTAGTTCGGCAATGCAAGCTTCGACTAAAAAATGATGGTGAACATAACGAGGTTGTTTTACTCTGGGTGCCAGGTCACCCTGGAGGACCTGGTTATGAGACATCTGATCATTTGGCCAGAGTTGGCTCAGACCAGGCATTCCTCGGTCCGCAACCAGTTTTAGCAGTCCCACCTTCGGCAATCGAAGCCACCATCAGAAACTGGGTGAATACTTCGCTCAGAAATGACTGAGAGGCATCGAGGGGATGCAGGAGAGCAAAACTCATGTTGCCTTCAATCTCACAAAGTCTATCTAATTTTTTGCTCTCACTGAGCAGACGACACTGCAGACAACTTGCTGGACTGCTGGCTGGCCACTTCACGTAGCACAAACACCTGATTGTGATAGGCGTAAATGACAAGTCCATTTGCCTATCTTGCCTTGAAGAAGATGAGACGGTGGAACACTTTTTGTGCTTTTTGCTTGCTTGGTTATTTGTCGTCGACTTTTTTTTAACTTGTTCTTTTCTCTATTGTCAGTTTCTGAAAAATTAGGCGTAAAAAGCTTAGCCGTTTTGATGTTTTAAGTTTTGTATTTTAAAACTCGGAGCGATAAAAATAAAAATGTTGCCATTAACACAAATACTATTTTACATATATTCCACGTGCAAAGTCATGAGTGAGCCGAAGATTTGATGAGTTTATGGTGAAGATAATGTAAATATAGCTAGCGCTCGCAGTGCTCTTAAAAAATATAACTCTTCCGAGCGAGAGAGTATTTTGATGTATTTGCATGCTCTATTTTTTAAAACCTACAATTGTCAATCACATTATTTTTATAAATAGAATACGAGAAAATATTTTATTTTTATTTTGGCCACTCTGAGTTTGGGTTTTGAATCCACCCGCGATGCAAATTTACTTTGTTAGATCTAATTTTCACTGTTGCTTTTTCTGGGAGTAATAGTGGCGCAGGGTGCGCCAAGTGAGGAGGATCCAAAGAAATAAAAAACCGATTGGATTTTTGGATACAATTCAATTTGCAAAACGTGTTTTATTGATGAATATATGATATTCGTAGTAACAGGAATTAACCTTTAGCCCGAGTGGCTTTTAAAGAAAATACAAAGGAGTACGTTAAGCGGTGCGGCTGCGGCGGTGGTTGGAACCATACTAAACAAATGAAAAAATGATCGTGGGCTCGGGCCACCCCGTGACCTCATTACAATAACAACAAATTTACTTCAAATTAATTCACAATGGTGTTACAATGCTGCCAGCCGCCCGCAATTTATACAACTACGCTATCTCAAAAATTTACATATGGTTTTAAAACTCGATAAGGTTGTGGCTCATGTCCTCGACATGGCGGCCCGCCTGAACCGTTGAGAGGTGCAGCAGCTCTTGTAGCTTTTCGATAGTCAGAACCGCTTTGCTGAAGAGCTCGCTAATGCGCCGCTGGACGTTTTTGCGACCGTGATCCGGCGCTGATTTCTTGGCGACGCGGCTACCGTGCGTTGGTCGTCTACGGCTGACGACTGGAGGCGGCTCATGACGACGACGTTCCGGTGGTGGTGACGTGGAGCGGTGTAGCAAGGTATGGTGGGCCTTTCCACATCGGTGACAGCTGTCTGCGGAGTCGCAAGCGCCGGTTTTGTGCGATGTCGCCAGACAATTGATGCAATAGGGGTGAACTCTTGCGGATTCGTACCGCTCGTCTGGTGTCATCGCTTTGAAGGCGTGGCAGAAACGGAGGGAGTGGAATCGACAGCACAGCCGGCATTGGTTGGGCTCCATCCTGTACCTGTGGATGAGAAAGTTCGAAAAACTCCATTAGTTATGGGGAATTGGTGACTTGTGAGGGAAGAAGATAGGTTTAGTGGCATCTGTCCAACAAACTGCGAGCGGGTTTATTACAAAGAGGGTAGTAGGCACAGTTTAGCGATGTTACGAGTGACGTAACCTGCTTGGGTGCGAATGTCCGCCACGCATTATAAGCTGGACCAGGATGGAGGTGGGTCACACGCCCGAGTCTCCACTCATTTGGAGGGAGAAGGTCGTCTTTGATTACAACTAAATCGCCTTCTTTGATATTGGGTTCCTGACGCTTCCACTTATGCCGTTTGTGGAGTTCTTTTAGATATTCATTTTTCCAGCGATTACTGAATTGCTGATGAATAACCTTCAATTTTTGCCATTTGTTCGTCAATGAGAGGGTTTCCGAGTGGGGTTCAGGCAAAGAGAGTAGTGGGGCACCCCGTAAGAAATGTCCTGGCGTTAACGCCAACAGATCTGTGGGATCCTGAGACATTGGGGAGAGCGGCCTTGAATTCAACACCGCTTCAATTCGGATAAGGAGGGTGGTGAATTCTTCGAAGGTGAACTTTTGATTTCCTGCGACCTTCGTGAAATGGATTTTGAAGCTTTTTACAGCAGCTTCCCATAGCCCGGCCATGTGAGGAGCATATGGTGGGATGAACTGCCATGAGAATCCGTGGGTTGCGTATTTTTCGGCAATATCAGTAGCCGATTCTTTGAGAAATTGTGAGAATTCTCTTTGCAGCGTTCGCTGCGCACCTACGAAAGTTTTTCCGTTGTCGGACATGATTTTATGGGGGATTCCACGGCGGCCGACAAATCGGGTGAAAGCTGCTTTGAACGCTTCCGAGGTCAGACTTGAGCATAATTCTAAGTGTATTGCTTTGGTGGAGAAGCACACAAATACACACACATACGCCTTTGCGTGAGGAGCTCGCCGGAGTATAGATGTTTTCACAAGAAATGGCCCAGCAAAATTAACACCTGTGGTATGGAAGGGGAGTGTGTAGGTGGATCGTTCAGGAGGAAGCGTGGCCATTATCTGGGAACACATCCTTTGTTTATAAATTGTGCAGACCTTACAATGAAAGATGATTTTTTTTATCTTTTGTTTCAGCCTGGGGATATAATATTCTTGCTGCACCATTAGAACCATGAGTTGTTTGTCAGCGTGGAGAAGAGTGGTATGGAGGAAGTCGAGCAGCAAAGCACAGAGCTTGGAATCTTCTGGAATTATGATCGGGTGACGTTCATTGTAACTAAGCGCTACATAAGTTAATCGACCGTTCACCCGCATGATCCCCGATCTATCCAGCATTGGGTTCAATGTAAGCAGAGTGCTTTTTTTGCTGATGAGTGTAGATGCGGTAAGTGATCGAATATCATTTGCGTAGTACATGAGCTGCGTTTAAGCGATTATACGTTTTTTTGCTTCGGTTATTTCCTTGTGTGTTAGGGGGAGAGAAGTGGGTGTCGGCTGCTTTCTCGCTGCGTTTATAAACCGACACATAAACGCTTTTACTCGCAACGCTCGAGCAAAGGAGGAAAAACGCTCAAGTATGTCCACCGATTCAATCGTGTGCAGGGATTCAATACGTCGTTGTTCTGGGGGTGACGAATGTCGAGCTGGGTTTTTTGGCCACAAAGTGGGGAGTTTTTGCAGCCATTCTGGGCCATTCCACCATAATGCGCATGTCGCGAGATCTTGGGGATGGCATCCGCGGGTACCTAGATCGGCAGGATTCTCTGCACCAGGTACATGCCGCCAAGTGGCATTGCTCACATTTTGGAGTATGAGCGAAATTCTATTGGCAACATAAGTTTTCCAAGTGTGTGGCGGTTTTTCTAACCACGCCAACACAATGGAAGAATCTGACCAGAGGTATAAATCATGAGCAGGCAAATCTAGTTGCGAGTGGAGTTGATTAACCAGCTTGGAGAGTAGGACGGCTCCACAGAGCTCAAGTCTGGGGAGGCTGACTGTTTGCAGGGGGGCTACCTTACTTTTAGCTGCGAGTATGTGTGACGAGAAGGAGTTTTCGTCAATTTGTACTCGGAGGTAGACACAGGCGCAATAAGCTTTTTCAGAGGCGTCTGAAAACCCGTGTACTTGTACACGGTGAGTAGGGGAGAATTGCACCCAGCGGGGAATAACAATTTCATTAATAGCGGGGAGATTTTCGCGCAGAGTGTTCCATTTGTGGAAAGCGCTGGGTTTTACTTGCTCGTCCCAGTCAGTGCCTTCCATCCATAGTTGCTGAAGGAGCATTTTGGCGGAAATCATTACTGGCGTTAGCCATCCTGCCGGGTCAAACAATTTCGCTACCGCTGATAATATTTGCCGTTTTGTCCTCGAGTTTGCAGCGGGAACGGGATCGTACGTGTAAGAGAAGGAGTCCGTTAGCGCGTTCCATTTTATGCCTAGAGTTTTAGTAGAGCTAGTGTCTTGAAACTGGAGAAAATCAACATCAAGGACCTCGGAATCTGGGACTGATTCCAGGATTTTTGGGTGATTTGAGGTGATTTTTCGTAGTGGAAAGCCTGCAGATTTTAGGGCGTCTTTAACTTGAGATAATGAGCTTATAGTGGACTGTATATTATGCCCGCCTGAGAGAATATCGTCCACGTATGTTTCGCGTAGGAGGATATTGCTGGCGAGCGGGAATTCGTCTTGACAATCCTGCGCTAACTGATGAAGCGTACGGATTGCAAGATAGGGAGCGCAATTGACGCCAAAGGTGACTGTTTTCAGCCTAAAATCTTCTATGGGCTTCTATGGAGACCTACGAAAGACGATTCCTTGGAAGTCTTGATCTTCCTCGTGGACAAGAATTTGGCGGTACATCTTTTCGATGTCGCCATTAAAAACAAACTTGTAGAGGCGCCATCGGAGAATGATGAGCATCAAGTCGTTTTGAAGGGTTGGGCCAGTGTATAGTACGTCATTGAGGGAGTTTCCAGAGTGGGATATTCTGGAGGCATTGAAGACTACGCGTACTTTTGTTGTTTTGCTGTCGGGTTTTATGACAGCATGGTGCGGTAAATAAAAGGAGAAGTATTTACCGTTTTGATGACTTCTTGGGATGAGGTGGGCTCCATATGGTCCATGGTGATGTATTCTTCCAGAACTTCTGAGTACCTTTTGCTGATGTACTGCTGCTGCGCTGCTAGTCGAGAGTGTCCTAGAGCCATGATGTCTGGGAATTCGTGTTTGATGGGTAGTTTTACCATGTATCGTCCGTCTGCCTGCCGGATTGTTGTGCGTCGATACAGGTCTTCACAGAAGTCCTCTTCACTTGAACGGGGTTGCGTGACAGCTACTTCCTCCTGTTCCCAAAACTTCTTCAGCAGTGAGTTTAACGATTCATCCTGGGGTTCGGTTACCTGGGTGGTAAAGGTGGAGATCCTCTCCTAGATTGGGCCGCTCAGAATCCATCCAAATATCGTGTTCTGCGCTATGAGACTTCCGTTTATGTTTTGCTGCAGCCCTTGTAGGAGAATTCGGGGGATTAGGTCACTGCCGATTACCATATCTATTTTATTTGGGGTGAAACAGTTGGGATCGGCGAGCCTTAATCGTTTTATCTCTTCTAAGTTAATATGAGAGATATTTGAAGTAGGGAGAAAATGGGTCAATTGGGGCAAAATAATGGCTTGGGTCTTTATTTCTTGGGTTCTATCTGTTGAGCACAGTGTGATTTCGCACATTTTCTTTGAGTTTTGCACCACCATTCCACCCATGCCCGAAATCTCGAATCGAGCATCTGTCATAGGCAAGCGCAAGAGTTTTTGTATCCGGGATGATACAAACGTTTTTTGTGAGCCTTGATCCACCAGAGCGCGATTATTATGATATTCGCCATCACAATATATAGGTACTATCGCCGTTGGGAGGAGAGTTGTGACGTTAGTACTTGAAAAATGAGATGACACTTTATTGACGTCATTTTTCTCAGGGGTTGGGTGTGTCACATACTTTGAGCAAGTCGGGACTTCTGTATCTGTACTAGTCTGAGTCGCCAGTTGACTCGTTGTTCGCTGTGGCTTCGAATTGGGTTTGGGTTGCTGGGTTTTTTGCGGGAAGTGCAAAAGAGAGTGATGTTTTCTTTGGCAGTATACACAAGTGAAGCTGCTTGTACAATCACTCTTTAAATGGGAGTAAGAAAGGCAATTTTCGCAATAATTGTTCTCTCTTATGAATCTTACTCGGTCAGATACGGACAGTGCCTTAAATTTAACACATGTCTTCATGGGGTGCCTTGAGTTGCAGAGTTTGCATGAGATCGGCTGATTTAGATCTACATGAAAATTTTGAGTTCTACTTTTATTAATGAACGTCGAGTTTTGGTTCATCATTCTGGGTGTAAAATGTGGGGTAGGGGGTTTTAGTTTGCCTGGCCGATATGCATGTAGTCTTTCTACTACTTCATACCGGCTTGTAAGGAATTTATTCATATCTGCCCACAGCGGTAACTCTTTCCGTGAGCTGAGTGATTGCTCCCATAGAGACAGAGTTTCACTGGGCAGTTTTGAAGAACATAAATATACAAGGATGGGGTCCCAATTGCTGGTCGGGATTCCTTGTGCTGAGAGGGTTGAGAGGCAATTATTGATGGTGGATTGAACTTTTTGGATTTGCTCACCACTTTCTGTATATATGGGGGGTATATTAAATAAAGCTTTTAATTGGTTATCTACCAATATCCTACGATTCTCGTACCGTGACTTTAAGGCATCCCAGGCAAGTTCAAAGTTATCGTCAGTGAGAGGGAATTGATTGACTATCTGTCCTGCCTGGCTTCTTGTTTTTTGCCGTAAATGGTATAATTTCTGGGCTGGGGTTAGTTTGGGGTGATTTTTATAGACTGCCGTGAACATATCTCTGAACGCCGGCCAGTCTTCGTACCCACCGTGGAAAATTTCTGTATCACACGGTGGTACCTTGAGGAATACTTCTTGGGAGTTCGAAGTTGGGGTGGAATTTGTGGTGGGAATGGTGCTTGTTTGGGACTGGGAATTTGCCCCGAGAAGTTGTAAGCCGTCTAAAATTTGCATCTTACAGTTCTCATAACTTTCTGAGCATTTATTATATTTTTGCTCAATTGATCCGCTAGATTCAGCGAAGTGCTCAGAGCGGGATACTGCTCTATATGAGCTTATTAGAGCATCCCATAACTTGTCAAGTTGCTGTAACTTCACATTTAAAAGCGTTTGGGTGTGGTCGCTTATAAGGGTGCTGGACCATTTTGAATAAAATGCCTCTAGCCTATTACTATCAAAAATGAAGTCCTGAAGGCTTGAGTCAGAATCAGTGGGAGATTTCTTTTCCATTTTGGGTTCTAAAGAGGTAATTGGGGGAATTCGGAGTAAAACGTGAGTGAAAGGGTGAAAAACGTAAAAATATTTTTATCTTGTCTTGAGATACCAAGATGTACTCAGCAACTTCTTATTTTTCAATTTAAAATATTGATTTGCGCTACTTTTTAACGTTTAAAAATTTTTCTTGTGTGGTGCTATTTTTATGACCCCTACTGTATCTGCTTCGGTGCTATTTTCTTGACCTATACTGTATATTGTCTCAGCGCGTCTGAGCCCAATAGTACATATGTATGTGTGCACGTATGTGTATTTGCTGGAGTTGCAAATTTTGTAAGCGCAAAAAAGGTGGTTGGAGCGCGAGTGAAGCGAAATAGATAAATATGCAAGAGGTTATATGTATACGTACGTAAGTAAATGGGTGTACCGTTTGCCTTTTCGGCTTGTGAGTATGTACGTATATATATATATATATTTCCTTTTTGGTTGTTGTTGTTGTTGGTATATTTATATGTAGGTAAGTTTCGCAAATTTTTAAGCAGAATCTTTTTTCAAACTGGGTGAATCTCCATGGCATAAGTGGAAGAGTCAGACAAGAGAAAAGCGATTTTTGTTTCTTTTCGGGTACCGCTAATTAAAACACAATTGCAAACACAATTTCGTGTGTTATGCTCCTGGGTCATGCGTATATGTGAGTATGTACATATGTATGTAAGAATCAAGTGGATTTAGAGTAATAGCGGGGAATGAACAAACGGTGTCCCGTATGTAACTATGTACTTGTTTAATATACGTGCGTGACTTGAATTTTTTCTACGTTCGTATATATAAGTACCTATGTAATTACGTGTATCGCACGGGACAAATGAGCTGATGTATATATGGATGAGTAAATATTTGTTTCGCGCGCAACACTAGAACTCACATATATGTATATGTACATACTGTGCAGAAATTTCGGGACTTATGTGAATATGAGGGGGCAGTGAAACTGAGATTGGGTAAATAGGTATGAAAATTATATTACGTTTGTATATTTTATAGCGGTTTTTTCGTTTTGAGAAGGGGAAATGTGAAATTGCGCGGGATTATTTATTTATCTTTATGTACATACATATATGTCGGGATATGTATGTCTTGAGGAGATATGAGTCTAGTTACGGTAAACTAGAAGTTCAGCGGCTTCTATCTACCGTACTGGGGAACCGCTAACAAATTTACATACGTAATATATGTATCTTTTTATGTGCAAGTTTAGGGTAGTAAGTAGGGAATGGTGCACTTACTTGCTTATTGGGTACCACCTGTTTTTTTTTGTGTCGGGACTGTACCGCCTGAACTGTGCTGTATCCGGTTGGTGCCGTTACCCGTTTTGCGTCCATCCAGCTCCCGGTGTTCTTTTTGCTGCCTCCCCTCTCGTATTTTGCTGCTACTCTTGTTTTCTGTTGTATTTAATTTTCGAAATTTTAGGTTCGCTTATATTTTTTCCGTATAACTTTCTATACTGGTTTTAATTTGATTTCGGTTATGTGTACATATGTATGTACATATATGTATGATATATTTTTTTTTGAACTTTTCTTCAGTTATATGTGTACGATAATTTTATGGCTTTATTTTAGCACTTTCTTTGGGGTCACTTTGAGAAATTTTTCTATTTTAAATTAGATTTTCTATTTTCAGCTATCTTCACTTTTTACTTTGCAATTCCATTAATATGCACCTCTTTTTACTTTACTTTTTTTTGTATAATTTGTTACTTTTGACTTTTTTTTTCAGGTAAGTATTCACTTTTTTCGGTTTATTTTCGTTTTCAGCACTTTCTCCTTCTTTCAGGTAAGTATTAAATTTTTTGGTATATACTTCTTTTTAAGCACTTTTTTATTTATTTCTTCCTGTTTTTACAGGTAAGTATTCACTTTTTTTCGGTTTATTTTCGTTTTCAGCACTTTCTCCTTCTTTCAGGTAAGTATTAAATTTTTTCGCTTTGTTTTCTTGCCACCCTAATGTTCATACACATACATCACTTTACCGGTGCCGCTATTCCGTTCGCTTTCATTTGCTGGTGTTTTTTGTTTCTTTTTTTAATTACCGATTGAACTATTATAACTTTTTAATTCTTTTAATTTTTAATAACTTTTCGTTTTCGCTGTTTAGTTTTTGTTCACACAACTTTTTTTCCTTTACAATTGAGTTTTCGGTTTTTTTTTTTTGTTTTTTAACTGCCGCCTGTCGCGTTTACTTCCGCGCTTGCTGCCGATCGCTTTTAGTTTTTCTTGCTCACTGGCAATTATGTGCAAACGTACTTATGTACTTCGCTTAGGTAGCGGGTTGCCTTTTAGCGACAAAGGACCATGTTGCTTTTTCTGGGAGTAATAGTGGCGCAGGGTGCGCCAAGTGAGGAGGATCCAAAGAAATAAAAAACCGATTGGATTTTTGGATACAATTCAATTTGCAAAACGTATTTTATTGATGAATATATGATATTCGTAGTAACAGGAATTAACCTTTAGCCCGAGTGGCTTTTAAAGAAAATACAAAGGAGTACGTTAAGCGGTGCGGCTGCGGCGGTGGTTGGAACCATACTAAACAAATGAAAAAATGATCGTGGGCTCGGGCCACCCCGTGACCTCATTACAATAACAACAAATTTACTTCAAATTAATTCACAATGGTGTTACAATGCTGCCAGCCGCCCGCAATTTATACAACTACGCTATCTCAAAAATTTACATATGGTTTTAAAACTCGATAAGGTTGTGGCTCTTGTCCTCGAGATTCACATTTAAGTTTTTTACGAGCTTTGGGAATATTTAGAGATGTATCAGCAGGGGGTCCACCGAAACCAATAAATTTATGGTTTACATCATGATACAAAAAAAAATGTAGTTTCACTATGAAATTTTTTGACATAAACTGTGTTTGTGAAGTTTATACTTTTCGTAAATTGCTGGAGTAGCACTGCCACTGAAACAAATTATTGTTTTGGAAATTTTAATATTTTTTAAGGATTTTTTTGCATTAAAAACTAATAACACGCAAGGTATATTTAGGTCCTTCGTACACAAGGCTACGCAAGCTTCGATACCAAACGATTTTAGTCCCTAGGCGACTAACGCAATAAAAATTCATAGAGTTTCGTACACAGGCACACGTAGCCAAGATTTTGTTCATTCCTACCTGCCGGACGAGATCGTCGATACAAATTTTGCCGCGATTTCCGGGATTTTACTTGAGGACATAATTGAGTGTCGTGTTGTTGTATGTCGTAAACTTTAAAAGTTTAAATAAATGTTTAGAGACCCTGAAAATGCAACAACTATTTTTTAATACTGCGATAATGCATAATATGACTTTGATGGTACTTTGAAAACCCCCTTAATATTGTTCTTGTTCTTGTTCTTCTTCTTCTTCTTCTTCTTCTAANCTTCTGCGCCATATACCAGCACGGGCATGATGAGTGACTTATAGAGCGTGGTTTTCGTACGTCGAGAGAGAACTTTACTCCTGAATTGCCTACTCAGTCCAAAGTAGCACTTGTTGGCAAAAGTGATTCTGCGTTGGATTTCAATGCTGACATTGTTTTTAGGCGTTTAAAATTTACGACATACAACAATAAGACACTTACGACATCGTTGTGAATACCCCATATGTAAATTCGTGGGTGGGTGCCGTGTAGCCCCAGTGGCCGAATAGAAATTCGAGTCCTCGTGTGTATGAACCGTGAGCTACAAGATACTCGCGACGTATGTATAGAACATTTGTCTCGAAGATTTGCGTAGCCTTTTGTACGAAAGGCCTTAGAGCTCTTTGTTATAGTTTATAGATAGATAAACTCTACGCTCTATTTACTGCTGCTATTGCCGCAGCAAAGAGGTTGGAATAAACAAACGACACCTTTGTGAAGTTACCATGTACATGGCCATCCCGAAATATTCAGCAAATCGTACTAAATAACGACGAAAAAAATTGGGTAAACAAATAGATTCTTTACGTAAATTACTCTGTAATACGTGTATTATCTTGCCTTCCGTTTTATATTTAATTTTAGAAATAAATCACTAAAATCTCGCTATAAAATGAGGCTCAAAATATATTTTTTTAAATAATGAAATAATTAATTAATGAAATATTTTTTTAAGTAAAAACCACTTTTTTAATTTCTTTAAAGAATATGGTAGCTTCAATTTAAAAGAAAATATCAAAAGCACAGTTTGCGTTAAATGAGAGCAATGGCGAATAAGAAGAACAAGTGAACCTACCTTTAAATTTTTGTATCATGGTTTATACTATGTTCCAACTGTTTAGCCTACAATGTTGGACGCCAAGCAAGCATTTTTTTTTT
>NW_016157436.1:0-1156 GCF_001687245.7 Rhagoletis zephyria
CAAAAGGCATCCGCGAAGGTTCAGTCTTACCATTCACAGGAAAAGTTAGGGGCCAAATGCAAATTATGCAGCAACAACCATCCCTTGAAGCTTTGCCCCGAGTTCCGAAAACTCCGAAACCGAAAACAAAATAATTATTGTTCCAACTGTTTGGCCTACAACCACCTTCTCAACAATTGCCAAAGCACGTTTCGATGTCTTCACTGTAAGAAGGCTCATCACACAATGTTGCATATCAAACCAACTAGTAAACCGGAAGCTAAGGCACCTGTTAAGAAACCAACGACTCAACAATCCCTGAATTCCACATCTTTGCTGCATACCCAATCTCTCGAACCTTCCTCCAGTCATACAAGACACCCCATTTTCAATATAACTGAAGGCACTTACGAGGATTCTCCCACATCCTCGGCCGTAAGTTATCCCCCCGTTAAAGCGAATTTTTCGACGAACAATGAGAAGACGCTTCTTCCCACAGCCCAAGTGCATATTNCTCAGAAAAGGCTCAAAGACGTCTGCAACTTCCTACCTATCGAGAAAATTTCTCAATCACCGGAATGGGCGGGACTATCGTTGAAAATGCCAACCGAGTTTGCCAACTTACCCTATTCTCCAAACGTTGCAACATTAGCATAAACACTAAGGCCATTGTCCTTCAAAAACTCACCAGCTTTCTCCCATCATTCCAACTTCATAAACCAAATCTCTCAGAAATTAAGGACCTAGATCTTGCGGATCCCTATTTCTATACCCCCGGTCCAATTGACCTAGTCATAGGTAGTGACCTGATACCACAAATCCTCCTTCAAGGAGTCAAGCACCAAGTTTTTGGAAGTCTCCTAGCTCAAAATATCATTTTTGGTTGGTATTTAAGTGGGCCGTTGAAATCAATTGAGTGCACCAGTTTTGACACTCATGTTGTTGAAGACTCAAGCGAAAATTTCAACACTCAACTTAAACTTTTCTGGGAAACCGAAGAAATCACTGAACCCCGTCCACCTTCCGA
Source organism: Rhagoletis zephyria (assembly GCF_001687245.7). NCBI lineage: Eukaryota > Metazoa > Arthropoda > Insecta > Diptera > Tephritidae > Rhagoletis > Rhagoletis zephyria. The sequence goes on from NW_016157436.1 coordinate 1,007, forward strand.
TGCTGATGCATTTTGCGAAAAATTTTATCAAGACACCACCTATCGGCAAAGTGATGGACGATATGTAGTCAGATTGCCATTTAAATCCGAGTTTCCTTCTAACCTCACTCTCGGTCCATCTCGTTCGCAAGCAATGAAGCAAGCGATTCG
>NW_016157436.1:11269-36212 GCF_001687245.7 Rhagoletis zephyria
ATATCGATGGCTGAGTGGAAGATCGACCTATCTCGGCAACCAGTTCGCAAACGCCCTATCTCATAAAATTTTTTATCAACGCGCTATCTCAGAAAACTTTTCAAGAACGCCCTACTTCAGCATTTCATTGAAAAACGCCCTATCTCAGCTGCCGATTCAAAAACGCCCTATATCAGCTTATTTTCAATGTATTTTCGTTTGAGATAGGGCGTTATTCAACCAAATTCTGAAATAGGGCGTTTTTCAATCAAACTTTGAACTAGGGCGTTCTTGAAAAATTTTCAGAGACAGGGCGTTTTTGAACTGGCTTCCGAGATACGTCGATCTTCCACTCAGCCATCGATATGCAAAATTTAAATTTTTAACATTTTTGCATTTTAAATTACGACTCGTCCCACTATTTTGTTAACTAATATACATACATAGGGTGCCCATTATCAAGACAAATTAACCATTTATAAACAAACAGAAATAAAGTTACGCGCAAGTATATGCTTCAACCTATGAAAAACGCGTTTTTTACCTTCAGCCCAGATTTTGAGGGTGTATTCAAAATTCTGAGTACCTGTGCGTATATATTATTTTTGTTTATTTCACTTCAAATCTCACGAAATCATAAATGCAAAAGTATGGTTGACACCGGATCAGCTGTTTAAGTATTTATGACCAAATGATTAAATCGTGTGAATGAATGTGGACAATATTTGTCACTTTACTGCTGTGCGCAAATGTGTGCCAAATCATTCGCAAAACAAATCATTTGTACATCGCTATCCAAATGCGCAAATGTTGACCAATCTAAATTTGGCATTTTGTGTACAAATGTACAAATCGTGTGATCCCTGCTTTAGTTAACAGGCGATCTTCCAAAATAAACCATAGACGGATAACAGTTTCAACTGCCCATGAACCATGCAACTTGCCGACCCTTCTTTTAACAAGTCCGCTCCCGTTGATATTCTCACAGGCGCCGAAATATATTGGGATATTATTAGCGATAAGCAATCCTCGCTCGGCCCTAAACTAAGAAGTTCCAAATTCAGTTGGTTAATCTCTGGACCAACATACAATAATGTGCTTCCAAAGTCTAGAAATATTCAATGCCTCCAGTCAAATGCATCCATAAATTTTCAATCAATCAATCAACGTTTAGCCAGATTTTGGGAGCTGGAAGAGATCCAACCAAAGCACTTTACTTTGAGTCCGAGTGAGCGGGAATGTGAAGCTCATTTTCAGTCCAACACCCATCATTGAGAGTCCGGTAGATTTTCAGTCGGCTTGCCGCGTATAGACAATCCCGATTGCTTGGGCGATTCTTACCATTTAGCCAAGAAACGTATGCTACAACTAGAAAAGCGCTTCCGTAAAAATCCAGACATTAAAGCTCAGTACGTGAACTTCATAAAGGAATACGCAGAGTTAGGTCATCTCACTGAAACAACCGTAGCTAAACCTGTGCCTTTATATTTTTTTAAGTCATCATGCCGTATTTAAAAACGAAAGTGAGTCCACTAAACTTAGGGTTGTGTTCGACGGGTCAGCTTCTACCAGGATTGCCAGCCGTACTATAATATATAATATTGTACTATTTTTCCGGTCGGCGTACTATATACTGTTGGAAAAAAATATAGTACGTAAAAATACAATATTTCTTCAATTATAAATATAAATATATTTCAGTAATTTGCACGAAAAAATTTGTATTACAAAGGATGACCTTTACACTGAAATAACAATATTACATGAAATATTCTTTAAAGTAAAAGGTCATAGTGAGTTTATAATCAAAAAAGGTAACATATTTTTAAAAACACTGGCAAAGAATTAAAAAATTTACTTAATATTATTTTATTTCTAATCTCTATTCCAACAACTTCGGCATTCACCGGAAGAACTACTATATATATTTGAAGTATACCATATTTTGTTCCAATTTTTTTGAAAAAGTACTATAAATATCTTAGAAAATTTTGGCAACCCTAGCTTCTACATCATCGGGATATTCTATCAATGACATCCTCATGGTAGGACCAAATCTGCAATATAGCCTGTTTTCCATGTTAAGGAGAGCTCGCCAACATACGTACCTGTTAACAGGTGACGTGGAAAAGATGTACCATCAGTTTTTGGTAAACGAAGAAGACAGGCCAATACAGCTGATCCTTTGGAGAGAATCCACTCCCATTAAAACGCTCATGCTCAAGACCGTAACGTACGGAATGACAAGCTCTAGTTACCTCAGCGCACGCTGTCTCTGGCAATTAGGCGAAGAGTGTGAGGACGATAATATCAAAACGATTATACAACATGATTTTATGGTTGATGACCTAATCACCGGAAGTGACAGCGAAGACATGATAATTTACGTTCAACAGGCCGTCACGCGCACTTTAAAGCGGGGATGTTTTAATTTAAGAAAGTTTAATAGTAGTTTACCTGGTTTACCTTCTGCATTTTGCCTAAAGGAAAGCAATCTCTTATTTAGCGAATCTACAAGTACATTAGGAATAGGATGGGAACCATCTACAGACGAATTATTTTTCCCCATTCAAAGGGAAGTTCCTACACACAACGGTAAGTTAACCAAACGTTCCATGCTTTCTTCATTATTCAAGATCTTCGATCCCTTGGGTCTAATGAGTCTATGTATAGTACAAAGCAAATTACTTGTACAGAGATTATGGAGCGAGAAAATTGATTGAGATGAAGCTGCTCCAAATGACGTACAAAACTCCTGGCGCAAATTTACTCTAGCGCTACCAGTCCTTCTCGAAATTAAGATCCCTCCACGCACAATATGTGACAACCCCATCTAAGTGGAGCTACATTCATTTAGTGATGCTTCGCAGCAGGCTTATGGGGCATGGATCTATGTATCTCAAATCGACAAATTGCTATAAGGAAGCGACCGTCGCTCTTCTATGTTTGGAGTCAAATGTAGCCCCTATCAAGCCGACTACCATACCGAGACTAGAGCTTTGTGCAAGCTTGCTCGCAGTAAATTTGTGCAAGACCGTTTTAAAATCCTTGCGTTGCGAAATTAATCGTAAGGTACATTGATGTGACTCTAGCGTAGTTCTAGGATGGCTCAAAACCAGCCTCCAAGCATTAAACAACTTTGTAGCAAATAGGGTCGCCGAAATATGTGATCTGACCGATGTATCTTCTTGGCAGTATGTTCCAACTCATCTTAATCCTGCCGATCTTATTTCAAGGGGAATCAATCCAGAGCGAATTTCTAGCAAAACTATTTCGTGGTCCGGTCCTAAATTTTTGATCGGATCCGAGGAGTCGTGGTCTATATTAGGTGAATCATCTCCGCCTCAGAACGATTTGCCCGAAATAACACAAACAGCTATGATATACACAGCATCTGCTGAAAACTCTGCTATAAAATTTTAAAACCATTCTAAATTCTCAAAATTAAAACATATGCTTGCCTATGTCTTTAGATTTTTTCACAACTTGAAAAACCCGACGAATTATTGGTAGCTTATCATTTGAAAAATTGAATAACTCATTTAACATTTGTGTAGTTTGGCACAGCATCAATCGTTTCTTTCCAAATAAGTATCGTTTGCTCCCGAAAGGAAAGATGCTAAGCGCAAAATCTGCAAATTTTACCACTAACTCCATTTTATGACGCCAACTCAAATTTAATCAGAGTAGGTGGTCGCATTGACGCTTCTAATTTCTCATTCAACAAAAAACATCCGAGTTTGCTACATTCTTCTCACCATCTCACAAAATAATTTTTTGAATATGAACCCAGACGCAACTTGCACGCCGGACCTCAGCTACTGTTATCCATCGTCAGGGATTTCATATGGCCTATGAATGATAGACACCTAGCGAGCCGCACTGTACATAACTGCGTTAAATGTAGAAGACTACAAGGCAAAACAATTGTGCCTATCATGGGTAACTTAGCGTCTCAGCGTGCTACCACCAATTTCCCATTCGGAGCTGTCGGCATAGATTTCGCAGGTCCCTTTTTTATATTAAACAGAAAGGGTCGCGGATCAAAGGTAGTAAAATGTTATATATGTATTTTCATTTGTTTAAGATATAAATGTGTTCACCTAGAAGCGGTTTCTCATATGACAAAAGATGCCTTCATACTTACGTTTCGAAGATTTGTCTATAGGGGAGGGCGGCCAGCCGAAGTATTCTGCGATAACGGACGCAACTTTGTCGCTGGAGCAAATTAAATAATTTGTTTTTTTGAATCTAACGAGACTTCTTTGTTTGATTTCGCAAGTAACGAAGGAATCAAGTTTTTGTTTTCGCTTGCTTACGTTCCTCATTTTGGCGGAATTTGGGAGGCCGGGGTAAAATCGGCAAAATTTCACATAAAGCGAGTCATGGCAAATTTCCATCTCACCTTCGAGGAATTGTCTACACTTTTTGCGCAAGTAGAGTCGGTTTTAAATAGCCGCCCATTATACCCTCTTTTCTCTTCACCTAATGATTTCCAAGCCTTAACCTCTGGGCACTTTCTCATTGGTCGGCCTGTCACTGCACTGCCATCACCTAGTTTTGAGAATTGCAACATCAATCATCTGCAGAGATATCAGCGCATCCAGCACATTCATCAGCATTTCTGGCGCAGATGGCAGCGTGAATACGTAGCCGAACTTCAGTTCTTTTACAAGAAGACAATGTACCCCCGCTTTGCTGGCGCCTTGGAAGGATACAGCGTTTTAATCCTGGTTCTGATGGAGTAGCCCATGTCGCTGAAATTGTCACTATACGGGGATGTGTCCGTCCCTTGGCCTTTGTCCGTTACCTACAGCCGAAGAGATGAACAAGTGAAGGTTGCAAGACTTTCGTCTTTCAACGGGGGGAGCATGTTCGCGCCTATGACATCCTCATAACGTTTTTCCTTAACACTAAGGGTGGCAACATTCCGACTGTCGATACTTGTCTGTCAAGGGAACTGTCAACTTAGACTGTCAGCACGTCTTTTTTTCTCATTTGCTTTTTCATCTCATCAGCATATGTATCATAACCTTAGAACTGTGTATTAATATTGAAATATACATTGATTGAATTATAGCAAAGAATAAATTTTTCATTTGTGTTCAAACTTAACAGTATGTACACAATAACTTAATATTCAAAAAATAATAGTAATCAAAATTTGGTACAATTTAGTGATAAAAAGTACAATTTGAATTACATATTCATACGAAATTGCAAAATGCAATTATCAACACTTTCAGACTGGGCGACTCCCTTTCATGTGACTTCTTTAATCGGATGTTGGAGAAGATAATAAGAGCTGCAGAACTGAACCGCTCAGGAACAACTTACTACAATAGCGTGCAATTGCAATTTTCAAAGTTGGATAAGGAAGCAAAGCGAATGGGTCTGGTGGTAAACGCCGACAAGACCTCTCCTGTCATCAAACAAACTGTCAGCACATTCGCGGCTTGGCACCCACGTCACTGTTGACAGTATCAATTTGGAGAAAGTAGAGAATTTCGTGTACTTGGCAACCAGCATTAACACCGATAATAATGTCAGCATGGAAATCCATCGCAGAATCACTCTTGCCAGCAAGTGCTACTTTGGACTGAGTAGTCAATTCAGGAGTAAAGTCCCCTCTCGACGTACGAAAACCACGTTCTATAAGTCACTCATCATGCCCATCAAGCATGGACAATGACAACATCCGATGAGGCGGCTCTTGGAGTGTTCGAGGGAAATATTTTGCGGAAGATTTACGGGCCGTTACGCGTTGGCTACGGCGAGTACCGCAGACAATGGAACGAATGGAATGTCGTTCGAATGGACACCGACGCTCCAGCTCTGAAAGTATTCAACTCGGAACCCGCTGGTGGTAGCAGAGGAAGATGGAGGCCCCCACTGCGATGATAGATCAGGTGGAGAAAGACTTGGATTCACTACCGCGTTTACAAATTGGCGTCAGTAGGCACAGAAGGGAAACGACTGGCATGCTTTGCTGAACTCGGCCTAAGTCGCTTAGGCGGCAAATAAGATGAAGAAGAACCTACATCCGAGAGTTTATAATGGAGTCAGTAGTTTCCTGTGAATACACATGTATGTTTTTCACTGAATTTCGAAATTTGTAATTTTATCAACGCCTAATTTTTGGCTTTCCTTTTATACCGTGGCCGCCTGAGAGAGAATACACCGTCTGAGCTTATCGTAGCTCGAATTACTACCCGGTATAACTAGTTTGTCTGCTCCAACTTACTTGCCATTTGCATTATGAATGGAACTTTTCTATTAATCGAAATCGAACAACATGGGGTATCGATAATAGCCTGATATCACCAAAGCCAAATGAATTTTAGTCAACACTTGTACAATGAAATTACAGATTTTTAATTTGAATACATTACCAAATACAACCTTAACTTTCTGGAGCTAAAAACGTGCTAGATAATTTTGAAAAGAGCTAAAACAGAGCTAGGAGCTAAATCCCAATTTTCGGAGCTAAATAGAGAAATAAAGAGCGAAATCTAGCCCCAAAATCACCAAAATGCATCAACGTGCACGAACAAAGCATTGCGTTGTTGTTTCAGCTGTCTACATTGGAATGCTCATGGGGCAACTGTCTCTGAAGTATGTACATTAGACTGCATCACTCCCCATACAAAAAAAAATCGGTACTGTTTTTCCATTGGAATTATAAAATCTATTATATTTTAAGACGTCCACCAAAATATTTCGAATAAAATATTAAGATTTAAGTGAGCTGGACCGATTTGAAAATACCTCCAAAGATGGAGTTTTTTATGAATAAAATTAGTTTCTTAAAGATTTTTTTTGAAAAAATACCCTCAAATGACAAAACGGTTTAAGCTTAAAAAATTTGCGTAAAAATATTTTTAAAACATTTAAAAAAAAAATTTGGACGGAATCGTAATAATGAGATTTTTTATGCTGTTTTTAACTTTTTTTTCAAAGATTGGTATAAGAAAAGCGTGAATAACTGAGCCTAAACTCTCCCGATTTAGACTTGTGAGATATCATTGGAAAGGTATTTTCTCGCCCTTTTTATTTCATTGCTAATAAACTCATTCAAAGGATGAAAGAGAGAGGTAGGATGAACGAATATCACTCAAAGTTGAATTAAGATGTGTTGATATTTGAAAAAAAAAATATTGAGACACGAATGACTTTTTTTGCACATAAATAGAAATAGTGGGAAAATACCTTTCTACCGGGATCCCACAAGTCTAAATCAGAATAGTTTTGGCCCAGTTATTTAAGTTTTTCGTAAATCAATCTTTGAAAAAAGTAAAAAAAACAGCATCAAAAATCTCATTCTTACGATTGCGTTGAAAAGATTTTTAAATATTTTTATGCAGATTTTTTAAGCTTATTCTAATTTGTCATCTGAGGGGACTTTTTTCAAAAAGTTCTTTAAGAAACTATTTTTATTCATAAAAAACTCCATTTTTGGAGGTATTTTCAAATCGGTCCAGCTCGCTTAAATCTTAATATTTTTCCGAAATATTTTGGTGGATGCAGTCTAATGTACATTGAAATGCTTATGGGGCAACTGTCCACCGCCAATGGCACCTCCGTTATAAAGTAGACAGTTGAAGCCGTTATTTGGGAACTAGCCTTGCGGAAAAAGGAACGCATATTGAACTACTTTTGGGCTAGAGAAATCTCCTGCAGGGTACTTACACACTGCAATTCATACCCTGTGGGGAAAATCTCTAGTTCTGAACTGGTGCGCTTCTAGTACATTTAGACCCAGTACTGGTTCGCGATAAATCTCTTTTGCATGTAAGGAACTGGCGAATTTAACATGGCGATGTCCTAGGAAGTGTCAATTGCCCCCCGCTGCATCCCTTTTTCGATAGTTCCGAACTANATAGTTCCGAACCATTTCTAAATTCGTCACTTTAGATATCGATTTCTAGTGAAAAAAACTGAAAAAAATTAGTTTTTTAAAAGCACCACTTTTCGCCGATTTTGGACTGGTGGTGATTTAGTTCATATCGTACTAGCTGCTATCGCTAGTTGCTATCGCCAAAAGATAAAGACCTAGTACGGAACTAGAAATTTGATTCACTAGTCCGCGGTTTCTCTGCAGGGATACTATGTATTATGTACATATGTATGTATGTATGTATGTGTAATAATTGAAAAATTGGCCTCCGTTGTATCACTGCTAATCCTCAACGTTCTTGTCATTCATCTATATCCTTGCCCACCTTTTTTGTTATTTTGCATTGTTAACAAAAGTCCCTAGTCCGGACGTCTACATTTCATTCAATTGTTATATATATAATGAAGTACTCATCATTTGGACAATAGTGCTGTATATTTTCGCCTTTGATGGCGCAAGCACTTGTATCATCTTTGATCAGTATTTACTTCTGTTGATCTTCTTTAGAGCAGCACCCAATTTGTGTATGGGAACAGCGCGCGTGCGTATATACATAACTACAAATATATGAATGTATGTACATACATACTACATATTTGCATTGTATTTCCGTGTATTCTTGCATTTTGGTTAATGGGCATATACGAGTATCAATGGATACAATACACACGTATGTATAACCACTTAAAAATGAATATTGACATGTATACAGTTGTAGAATGGTTGGGAATTCTTTTTGTTTGCGTACGAAATAATTTGTGTTTGTTATTCCTGCAATTTAAGCTGCTTTTGCTGTAAGGTCAGAAGGCTGTATTTGCTTAACCCATCCTTATGTTTATTTATCAAGACAAAGGATGTATGTATTATAATGGTAAATCCAGTTTTAATGGCTTATCCTCCTGCTCAAATCTGCACCATGTGTATAATATCAATGTATGCAGGTAGATTCATATGTGTGTACATATGTATGTGTGTGTATCCTAAGCGGAAGATGTGAGAGGTATTTTCTACTTAGCATTTACACTGAAAATAAAAACTGCGTAAATATAAGGAAAACTTGCGTACATCTTACGAAAATTTTCGCAATTTTGAGCCACAAAAGATTTCGTTGATTGTACAAAACCGCTTTCGTACATACTACGAAAATATGAGATATCAGATCTTTAGTATATTTTACGAATGTATTCGTATTATTTACTAACGAATTTCGTAATAAATTTTTGTAAAATGCACAAAAATAATTCGTATATTTAACGAAATTATTTTCGTAAAATCTGCGCTTGTTTCGTATAATGTGCGATTACTTTCTACATTCTGTAAAAGACATAGTACGAATTATACACTTTTATTTTGTTTTGGATGTATATACATCTTTGGTATCGGTAGGGGTAAAATTTGCGAAGCCGTAACGCATATTCCAGCACAAAATTCAGCATAAAATTTTTATTTTCATTAGAAGCACCCTGTGTTTGCTTGCTATTGTAAATAGTTGCATACATTTAGGCATATGCATAGTAAGAGGAAATGCGCTACAATTTTATTATTACTTCCGATTATTTAAACTCCGCACATGCATACGGCTTTGTACCTACGTATGTACATAAATATGTATGGACTCAGTTGTTGCAACTGGGCATGAATCACGTAACTTTGAAACGATAGTCGTTCAAACGATACTGACAAAACGATGTTGTCAAAACATTGATTTATGCATTCGTGTTACTGTTACTGTTACTGTTACGTGAAGCAAAACTGGAATCGAGTTGACGATATCGCACAAACGATCAAACAATTTTTGATTTTTATGAGGCAAGACAATCTCGACACGATATTGTTCAGACGATTGTCGTCATACGTGATTCATGCGCTGGTTTTGATATTCGTAGATCGTTTTAGGCATAGGTATATACAGCGTGGCGACGAATAACTGTTACCCCGGTTTTTTTGAGAAATAAAAGGGTCCTTTATAGATTTTGCGAAAAAAGTATTTTATTGTTAGTTTCCCACAGATCTTACTTTAGTTGTATTAATTAGTTATTAAATTTTAATCCCTATTTACATTTGCCAGCAGTTTAAACTTCGAGAGAAAAGTTCCTTTGGCACGCAAGCAGTGTACGAAAATAAACTATATTGTACGTTACTATTTCGTTTCGTTTATTACTTCAACAGTTCGGTACAATACAAAACAAAACGGCTGAGTTCACTTTGGCGATAGTACACTACAGTAGTTTAGTAGTTACAGACGAAACAGCAAACGAAATGAATCGTGCAGGGAAAATATATGTATGTATGTACATATATGCAATAACTAAATACAAAATGAATGGCTGCAATGAATAAAAAAAATAAAAATGTTTTTTAATTGAATTGGATATGAAAATTTACAGAAAAAATTATTTTTCACGTAATTGAAACGTTTGCATACATATAAAACGTACCCTATGGTACAATTGTCACAAACGAAAAGCAAACGTTTCTCGTTGGGGAAAATGACAGTGAATCTTACAATTTGTTTCTGACTATGTACAAAACTGTACAAAACCACAAATGATATGATGATCGATGAGCAAATGGGAATTGTTTTGTACAGTTTATTTTCGTACCCTGCACGCAAGTCTTTTTCAGGTATATTTTTTCTTAGGCTTTGTACAAAAAAATACAAAAAAGAAAAAAAAAGGTAGAAGGTTGGTCGAATGAATGGACGTCCTAGTCACAAGTTCTGAGTCTATTTAATTTTTAAGTATGAGGCCTTATGCTGGACAAAAGGGGGAGTGTAATTGACTCAAAATGGAGAAAATTTGGTTACAGAAGATATGGAATAAATTAACTGGCGAAGACCTCCGTGCCAAATGAACTTTTCTCTCAAAGTTTACACTGCTGGCAAATGTAAATAAGGATTAAAATTTAAAAACTAATTAATACAACTAAAGTAAAATCTGTGGAAAATTAACAATAAAATACTTTTTTCGCAAAATCTTTAAAGGACCCTTTTATTTCTCAAAAAAAAACCGGGGTAACAGTTATCCGTCGCCACGCTGTATATAGTCTATTTTGATAAAAAAGCAAAAGCATTTCAACTGATGAACATACATGAATATATGTATGTATAATATGCATATGTATGGATGATATAATAGCTCTGATCCAATACTTTTCGTGTTAAATCCTGGAAAAAGGTCAAACAGCAAAATCACTCTCTGAAGTGAGAGTAAAAAGTGAGTAACAGCAAAACGTACGGAACCAAAAAGCATCAGGTAAAATCCTGCAACTTCAATCTCTACACAACTCTCCCAAAAATCGCTCTCATTTACATGAACCACAGATTATATTTCGAAAAGAAAAACTAAACTTAGGAATATATATAAATAGAAATGCTCAAACTATAAGCTCAAAAACAATAACTGATGCGGTGATTCCAAGATATTTTAACGCCCTTGAGTCACAAGTATATACAAGTATCATATTTTATCAATCATACCGATAATTTCATGTATTAAAAGAATTAAAAATGAAAATTAATAAAAAAATTAAATCAGCAAAATGAATAAGATTAAGTGAAATTAATGTTTAGTTTCTAACCTAACCTACATATGTATGTATGTAACTGAATCGCCTAATAATAGGTTTACATATAAAAACATTATCCACATTTTCGAGCTTAATTCCCTAATCTGTAATTAGAAAAAGGGATTAGCCGTACAAAATAATAATTATAAGTTATCCCAGATTATACCGATAACTTTTTGGTGTCCAACCTAGTTTTATCATTATACTTGCGAAGAAGCGGAGGAATGCCACATGTAAAAGTAAACAAAAATTGACGCTAGTAAGGAAAAGAGGTTTGTAAAGGTAGTTTTTAATAAAGTATTCAGTTAACATGTATTTAAAGAGTATAATATGTGTACCAAAAAAAGTGACCATGGTGGCACAGAGAAGAAGTTTAACTTATCCTCGAGTTGTGTGAATAACAAGCGCAACCAATTTGACAGCTAACGAGCTTTGATTGAGATTATATTTATATCTAAACGTGCTTTTATGCTTTGTCGTTCGAATATGTTTACACATCAAATTTCATGAGTACCTAGTACTCACGCCTTTTTTTCTCATTCGAAACATATTCAGCCTTATGATGAGTTTCATCTTCCCTGACCCGGTTCACTTTTCGCTTTTGGTTTCCATGTACTTACAATGGGGGGAATCAAAATTTTCGCGTGGGCAAAACTCAGGATAAGGAAGATTACATACATAAACTGATAGCCATTTCCGTTTTTCGGACTAAATTCAAAAACCACTCAATAGAGTCAAATTGTCGGAGGTCCTATTAGAAAACACATTGGTGGCGCTGGAGTAGAGTTACTTATAAAAGTCGTATTTATTAACAGATTTCGTTCAAATTCGCAGCGTGACAACCTGTATTATGAAAAATTCCTTTGCTAAAAATGGGCCCGCTGGAGTTTAGGTATTTAGAAAATCTGTATTTTTTATAAAATCTGATCGGAATTCATAACTCATATTCATTTCATGACAAGCAAAGGTTTTGCAGAAAAGGGACCCAATGGATGACGCCGCACCCGAAATATATAGAAACCCCNGCTTTTATGCTTTGTCGTTCGAATATGTTTACACATCAAATTTCATGAGTACCTAGTACTCACGCCTTTTTTTCTCATTCGAAACATATTCAGCCTTATGATGAGTTTCATCTTCCCTGACCCGGTTCACTTTTCGCTTTTGGTTTCCATGTACTTACAATGGGGGGAATCAAAATTTTCGCGTGGGCAAAACTCAGGATAAGGAAGATTACATACATAAACTGATAGCCATTTCCGTTTTTCGGACTAAATTCAAAAACCACTCAATAGAGTCAAATTGTCGGAGGTCCTATTAGAAAACACATTGGTGGCGCTGGAGTAGAGTTACTTATAAAAGTCGTATTTATTAACAGATTTCGTTCAAATTCGCAGCGTGACAACCTGTATTATGAAAAATTCCTTTGCTAAAAATGGGCCCGCTGGAGTTTAGGTATTTAGAAAATCTGTATTTTTTATAAAATCTGATCGGAATTCATAACTCATATTCATTTCATGACAAGCAAAGGTTTTGCAGAAAAGGGACCCAATGGATGACGCCGCACCCGAAATATATAGAAACCCCCACGGGGTTTGTTCTGCTTTGGCCCTGTGTTTATCTTAGACGAATTTACTTTTCAGATGGCTAATTCAAGGATGGGTTTAAGTATGCATATAAAGACCGTAAGACTGTGTAAGTGTGATCTTGCATCTACCTCCGATTGACGTAGTTGCTCGAGGCGGCCGTTATTACAGCAGTAAGACTCAAAGAAACCAATTCATAAATATTAAGACGAATTGTAAAAGTGGCGAATTGACAAGGAAAGATTCGACCACATCTGTCCAAGAAGGAACACGATAGGTATATCAATGGCTTCATTTGAACGACATTCATGAGATCATACGACTCATTTAGCCAATGTACGCGAAAACTTTTCATCCTGTGGGGCAGCGAGGATTCTTGGCCCTCCTATAATTGAAAACGCTCATCTGTGCTCTTGAGTTTCCGTATAAGGACTTTTATTGGCTTACATGGTATACCGGACCAATGCTGAAGTTGCAGGATCATAGAAGAATATTACGCACGCTTGGCAGAGATCTCACAGGAGGAAATAGGACCATAGGTAAAACGCATTACATCGAAAGAGATTAGTATTCCATATGTAATCACAGCGCTACTATTCTTGGCATATGTGTGAGGAGGATTCCGTTTTTTAGTCGTTTAAATTTAAACTAAAAATGTTTACTTTACAGACTGCTTTTGCTTTTAAACGCTATTTTTGAATTTGCCAACGCAAAAGATCTTGTTAGGCGCCGTATGTATATACATAAAATGATGATAGCCTTTTTCGCTGTTCGGACTAAACTCAAAAACCACTGGATAGAGTTCCGTCAAATATACACATAAAATGATGATAGCCGTTTTCGCTTTTCGGACTAAACTCAAAAACCACTGGATAGAGTTCCGTCAAATTGTTGGAGGCTATACCTTGCATATATCGTCCTATTATATGCCACTAAAAAACTCGCTATGTGGCGCTGGAGTAGAGTTATTTATAGAAATCTTATTTATTGACCGATTTCGTTCAAATTTTAAATGTGAGTTATGTACCAGTATGATGAAAAATCTTCTATATATATAAATGTGAATGTCTGTTTGTTTATTACCTTATAACTTTTGAACCACGACACGGAATCACACGAAACTTTGCACACTTATTTCTTTTTACCCCAGGAAGGTTATAGGTATGGTTTTATTTGCAAATATGATGTAAATTTTGCAATGGGGTGTGGCACCTCCCATAGGCCTGCAAATTTTTAATCAGCTATAACTTCGGAACCATAAGTCACATAAAATTGAAATTTGAGATGCAATCATATCTATGGTAACATGAGTTTGTAAATGAGGGCGTGGCACATAATATAGGCGTGGAATTTCTTATCAGCCATAACTTCATAACCACAAGTCACATGTAGGGATGCAAACGATGCATCGATATTTTTGAAACATCGATAACATCGGTTCAAAATTCGATGTTTGTCATCGATGTTTACAATTTCCTAAAATCGCTATATTGACGATACATCGATACCAGTTTCAGCGATGTTTTAACATCGAATTATGCTCCTAAAATTTTTTGACTGGCCATGAATTTTATTATTTATTCTTTTAAAAGGAACATTCAGAAATTCCGAGTCTACTCTTATCTTTCGATATTAAAAATCCATACTTAGTCATTAAAGAAGGACCGGGATGCCGTTGAAATTTCAACGAAATTGGGCCTTAAAACTTTAGGCTCAGCGAACCTTCGACGGCATGCATTTCTATTCTATTTATAGGGAAGAAATGGTAAATAAATAAAGGCAGTAATTGAATTACAGAGAGTTGGAATTGAAAAGTATTAAATTTTCCTAACAAATTTCGAAACATCGGAAACCATCGATATATCGATGTTTTTCTGGCGATTTATTTTAGCATCGATGTTCATTTTTCCGATGCATTGAAACATCGATGTATCGATGTTACTTCCCCAAATTTGCATCCCTAGTCACATGACCCCTCTAATTCCTTTTGATATTCCTTTCGAGTTTAAAATACTTCAGTTTCCAGTTCGCTTAGCTTTCGCAATGACAATAAACAAGAATGCCTTAAAGTAAAACCCAATAATTTATCGAGAATAAAATGTATGATAATTGCATCGGAAAATGCAGTTATATTAATAGATGCTTTGAAGTATTAAACACATGCTGTGAAATAATATTGAGTTATTATTCGTAAGTAATTAGATAGTTAAAATTAAGATATTACAAAATTGATATTTCTTCTATTATACAACTAGCAAATGCCTGCTTGCTTCGCGGCGCCTAATAACATCTTTTGTAAATTCAAAATAGCGTTTGAAAGCAAAAGCAGTCTGTAAAGTAAAAATTTTTAGTTTAAATTTAAGCGACTAAAAAACGGAATCCTCCTCACATATATGCCAAGAATACTAGCACTGTGATTCCATATGGAATACTTATACCTTTCGATGTAATGCGTTTTACCTATGGTCTTATTTCCACCTGTGAGATCTCTGCCAAGCGTGCGTAATTTTGTTCTATGATCCTGCAACTTCAGCGTTGGTCCGGTATTTAATGTAAGCCAATAAAAGTCCTTAAACGGAAACTCAAGAGCACAGATGAGCGTTTTCAATTATAGGAGGGCCAAGAATCCTCGCTGCCCCACAGGATGAAAAGTTTTCGCGTACATTGGCTAAATGAGTCATGTGATCTCATGAATATCGTTCAAATGAAGCTATTGATATACCTATCGTGTTCCTTCCTGGACAGATGTGGCCGAATATTTCCTTGTCAATTCGCCACTTTTACAATTCGTCTTAATATTTGTGAATTGGTTTCTTTGAGTCTTACAGCTGTAGTAACGGCCGCCTAGAGCAACTACGTCAATCGGAGGTAGATGCAAGATCACGCTTACACAGCCTTACGGTCTTTATATGCATACTTAAACACATCCTTGAATTAGCCATCTGAAAAGTAAATTCGTCTAAGATAAACACAGGCCCAAAGCAGAACAAACCCCGTGGGGGTTTCTATATATTTCGGGTGCGGCGTCATCCATTGGGTCCCTTTTCTGTAAAACCTTTGCTTGTCATGAAATGAATACGAATTATGAATTCCAATCAGATTTTATAAAAAATACGGATTTTCTTAATACCTAAACTCCAGCGGTCCATTTTTAGCAAAGGAATTTTTCATCATACAGGTTGTCACGCTGCGAATTTGAACGAAATCTGTTAATAAATAAGACTTTTATAAGTAACTCTACTCCAGCGCCACCAGCGTGTTTTCTAGTAGCCTATAATAGGACCTCCGACAATTTGGCTGGGCTCTATTGAGTGGTTTTTGAGTTTAGTCTGAAAAAAAGAAATGGCTATCATTTTATGTATGTAATCTTCCGTATACTTAGTTTCGCCCGAAAAAAAATTCCGGCGAAAATTTTGATTCCCCCTATAGTAAGTACATGAAAACCAAAAGCGAAAAGTGAACCGGTTCAGGGAAGATGAAACTCATGATAAGGCTGAATATGTTTCGAATGAAAAAAAAAATCATCATGAAAGTAATAAACGTTTCGATAGTGTATTAACAAAATAGCTTCATAAATACAACTTTTATAAATAACTCTCAACCTAGCGGCTCCGTTTTTGGTATGCTGAAACTATACCTTTTGAATTTGAAATAAATCGGTTCATAAATACGACTTTTATAAATAACTCGACTCCCGCGCTACCTAGCTGGTGTATTTTTGGTAAATGTGTTTGCCATCATGATAGTAGCTTACATTTTGAATTTAAAATAAATCGGTTCATAAATAACTCGACCCCAGCGCCAACTACCGAGTATTCTGGTAGTTTATAATAGGACCATATATACAAGGTAAAACCTCTGAAAATTTGACTGAAATCTATGCAGTAGTTTTTGAGTTAACTCCGAACAACGAAAACGGCTATTATTTTATATATATAGATTTGTTGGAGATATTGCAACCTAAATAAAAACACCTGCTGTACCAAAAAATTATTATTGCATTTCATTCCATAACACCCAAGCTATACAACCTACCATATTCTGATATCACGGCTATAGTAAAATTAGAGCAGAAATAAAATATAACATCTTTACATAAAGTATTTTTCATATTTGTATAAAGACGTGGGGTGAAACCAGCGAGTAAAAGCTAGTTCTTTTTATAAAAATGGACCTGCTGGGTAGCGTTGGAATCGGAGTATTTGGAAAATCTTTTTTTTTGTACAATCTGGTTGAAATTCATAATACGTATTCATTTTATGAAAAGCAATGGTTTTGCAGAAAATGGACCCCATGGATGGCGCTGCAGCCGAAATGTATAGAAAACCAGCGTGTTTGGTCTGCTTTGGCCATATGTTTGAGTTATACGAATTTAGTAATCAGATTGCTAAATGAAGTATGACACTATGTATGCATAGAGAGACCACAAAATTGTGTAAGCGGCGGTCTGATGCCCTCATGCACCCTAAATGCGATCTTGCATCTACCTGCAAACCAGTTCATAAATATTAACACGAATTGTAAAGGTGGCGAATTAACAAGGAAAGATTACGCTAGGTATATCAACTGCTTCATTTGAACGATGTTCAAGAGATCACACGATTCATTTAGGCAATCCTGTGGGACAGCGAGGATTCTTGGCCCTCCTGCTATCTCTTGAGCTCTTGAGTTTCCTTATAAAGACTTTTGTTGGCTTACGCATCGGACCAATGTTGTAGTTGCAAGACCATTGAAAAAGATTACGCATGCTTGGCAGAGATCTCACAGGTGGAAATAAGACCATCGGTAAAGCTGACGTATTCCATATGGTATCACAGCGTTACTACTCTTGGCCTATGTGTGTGGAGGATACTGCGCTTTAGTGGTTTCAACTTAAACTAAAGCTTTTGACTTTACGGACTGTTTTTGCTTCAATACGCTATTTTGCATTGGCCAACTCAAACGTTCTTATTAGGCGCCATGAAGCAAGCGGACATTTTCTAATACAAAATAAAAACTTATTTATATGAGGAGTCACCAATTTCAACCCAAACGTCTTGGCACTTCAAAATTTCTTGTGAATTTCTTTTCTATTTTGTTTCTTTAGTTATTTAACCGTTTTTCATACACCTTACTGTCTGTGAGACCGTGTGATCTTAAATATTTTTGTGTCGACTCATTTGACTCATTTTCGAAAAAATGACACTGAAGATGGCACAACACCGAAACCGGTTTGTCTCCAAACCAAATTTGACAAGGGATGACGGAAGTTCGTTCCAAAATAAATCATACACCCACCCTGTCGGAAACAACAACAACCATTAAGGAAATAAATATTTTTATTAGGGTAAATTAGTGGTGACATACCATAACGCCATAGCCATAACCATTGCCATAACCGTAACCACACACTAACTATCATCGATTATAGCTTTCATAACCATAAACAGCTGATTTCTCGTAGTTAACAATGTCGGTGTTGCCAGACGTGGAATATGTGTAATACCATAGTATATTTGCGCAAAACTTCTTTTACTATCACTAAATTCTTAAAACTCAACAGCTGATAATAAGAAATATGTACATTAAATTAAAGGTAATGACTTGTACTTTCTTAGTTGTTATGTATGTACATAAACTGAAACATAAATTAATTGTGTTTAATCACTAATCACTAATTTTTGGATCGGTTATGTAGTTCATAAAATATTAACATTAAAAAAATCAAAAATTTAATTTAAACTTTTACATCTTTTTAAAATTTTTGCGCCAAATATTTTTGGTACAGTTGAAATCCGCGTGAAGAATTCTATCAAAGTACATTTTGGTTTGGTTCATATTCTACACTTATGCCAAAACGTTGGCTGTGAACAATTTATTTTTTTTAACGTCTGGTAACACGTTGTTACTCGCACTTCAGATATCAGCTGATTATGGTTATGGCGGAAAACCAAAATTCAATTGATCTCTATGGCTATGGTTATGGCTATAGCGTTATGGTGTGGCACTACTAATCGAATACAGTGTTGGCGCCATAAGTTGGTTGGAACAGCTGTTTTATATGGTTATCAGTGTTGCCATTTTAGCCGTTTTCCGGCTAGATTTAGCCGGTTGCGACAGCAAACAGCCGGAACAAAATCGGTTTAGCCGGCAGCCGATTTGTTAGCCGTTTTGCAAAAAAAAATTAGCCGTTTTTAGCCGATTTTGCTCTTCGCCTTATTTTATTAAAATTCAAATATACCAGGTTTTATTTTTACAAATTTAGTGCTCCAAAATCTATTAGAAATGGCTAGTCTTATCTCTGAGAAAATCTTCATGTCGGACTGTGTTATATAAAATTGAAAAACAATCAGATAGTGAGCCGATTTCAATGATTTTTGTTTTAAGCGAGTGACCCAAATACACATAAACTGGGACACGTCATTTTAGCAGATTAAAAAGTTACAAGTTTTGCTGACATTTTGCAGAATTTTCATAATTTTTACACCAAGTGTGAAATCTGTTTGTAGTATATGTTGTTTGTTTAGTAATGAGCTACATATTCATAAAAAATAATAATTTTGCGTCCCAGTTTATATTTGGGAGAACGTAGCGGTGATTTTCTTCATAAAATTTTTGTTATGAATGTCTTAAATTTAAGTGTGAAGTNAAAACAGTGAACATAACAGTTATTGACGAAAACTGTCATGAGAAAATTCACTAAGAAGGAAATGTTCTACAACTAAAAGTAAATAAAATAATAATTATTTTTGATTTTTATATTATGTATATGTCTCAAATAACAGTTATTGAATACTTTTATTTGTAAAAGTCATCAATAAAAATCAGTCAGTGGCTTTTACTTTTAAAAGTCATCAATTTAAATCAGTCACCGACTTTTATTTTTTAAATCATTCGTTTAAAAGTCNTCAGTCAGTGGCTTTTACTTTTAAAAGTCATCAATTTAAATCAGTCACCGACTTTTATTGTTTAAATCATTCGTTTAAAAGTCTTTAACATTTTTCGCAGTTAAGAAGGTGTTGGGAAACAAAAGCTTACTACGACTTATACAAATGACTTTTATATAAGTATGATTTAAAAAACAAAGGTCGGTGACTAGTTTTTAGTTATGACTTTTATAAATAAAAGTCTTCGATTACTGTTATCTGAGATATATAATTTAGAAACCAAAAATAACTGTTATTTGCAATTATTTGGATAAAAATCGAAAACAATTGTTATTTTGGATTTATAAAATAAAATTCAGAGATAACGGCTATTTAAGGAGTCATTAAATAAAAGACAAAAAATAATTGTTAAAAAACAATTTTTTTTTAAATTAAAGTTGTAACTGTTACGGTCCTGTTACTGTCTGTCTGTCTGTCTGTCTGTCTGTCTGTCTGTCCGTCTGTTTGTATGCAATCTAGTCTCTCAGTTTTCGAGATATCCGGATGAAATTTGGTAGGTGGGTGTATTTTTATAACTTATTAATCATTTGTCGGAACCGGAAGAATCGGACCACTATAACATATAGCTCCCATACAACTGATTGTTCAGATATGAGATTTCTCGTTATAACTTCTCCATTTATGCAGGTAAGAACATGAAAGTTTGCAATATTTCCACCCATTATCAACAGAGAACTTAGAGGGAAAATTGCAAAGATCGGGTCGCTATAACCTATAGGTCCCGTACTACTGATTGTTCAGATATGAGATTTCTCGTTATAACTTCTCCATTTATGCAGGTAAGAACATGAAAGTTTGCAATATTTCCACCCATTATCAACAGAGAACTTAGAGGGAAAATTGCAAAGATCGGGTCGCTATAACCTATAGGTCCCGTACTACTGATTGTTCAGATATAAGATTTTTCGTTATAACTCCTCCATTTAAGTAGCTAGTAACATGAAATTATGAACAGTTGTCACTCATTATCAAAAGAAAACTTTCAGAGAAAATGGCGAAAATCGGGTCGCTATAACCTATAGGTCCCGTACTACTGATTGTTCAGATATAAGATTTTTCGTTATAACTCCTCCATTTAAGTAGCTAGTAACATGAAATTATGAACAGTTGTCACTCATTATCAAAAGAAAACTTTCAGAGAAAATGGCGAAAATCGGGTCGCTATAACCTATAGCCTCCATACAACTGATTGTTCAGATATGAGATTTTTCGCCATAACTTCCCCATTTATGCAGCTAGGAACATGAAAATTCTCACCGTTTTCACTCATTATTAACAGAATATTTACAGTGAAAATAACAAAGATCGGGTCACTATAACATATATCTCTCATTCAACTAATTGTTCAGTTATGAGATTTTTCGTTATTACTTCTCGATTTATGCAGCTAGGAGCATGAAATTTTGCAATACTTCCAAGGATTATCAACAGAATTCTTACAGTGAAAATAAAAAAGATCGGGCCACTTTTACATATAGCTCCCATACAACTGATTGTTCAGATATGAGATTCCTTGTTATAACTTCTAAATATATGCAGCTAGAAACGTGATATTTCACACTATTTTCACTCATTATCAACAGATAGTTTACAGTAAAATCAACAAAGATCGTGTCACTGTAACTTACATATTGCCTCCATATAACTGATTGCTCAGATATGGGGTTTTAATGTAAAACTAATTTATTTGGACAGCTAAAACCGATAAATTTTGTAAGCTATTGTATAAATAATAATACAAAGTCTACTGAGAAAATTGTCAAAATCTATGCTGCATAAGCCTTATCTCGTATACCTTATCTTCCTGTACCAGATTTTGTGATATATCTCCTTTATGTAGGAAGCTAAATCCATTAAATTGTGTTACCGGTTTACATACCGATCACACAGCAGTGAAAGTCACTTTGATTGGTGCTATATAAGGTATATCTTCCATACCTCTAATTGATTAGATACGATTTTTTATATATGTAACTCCTCTATCTATGTGTGCTGTGAATATATAAATTTTTTCAAAAGCAGTAATCTGTTAAAGTAAAGTTTTCAGATGTTCATGAAAGGTATGAAGCCTTCGGCATAGCCGAAGACAGCGCTGCTCTTACTTGTTTTCATTGTCTTAGGGCCGGTTACTCAATGTCTGGTTAACACTAACCATGCATACAACAGGGAGCCGGTAACGTCGATAACTATGTCTAACGGGAGATTAGCGTTAACCACACATTGAGTAACCGGCCCTTAGTATTTTTTCGGAGCTTTTCTAAGAGCCCAATTTTAAGTATGTATATCATTTTAAAGGGCTAACATAAGAATTACTATTTGGTTTGAAATAAATTCATATTTTTCCTCTTTGTAATAAAATAAGTTGAATATTTTCTACTAACCTAATTGCATACAGATATTTTCAATAACTTCAAAGACGTAATCTAGAGAATTGATGAAAGGGAACCCGGTCTAGCAGATCGGGGTGTGTATTTGTGTCACAAGAAATCACCAATGTGAAGGAAGGTTAAGACGGAAAAGAAAATAATCGTTAGTTAGACAGCTTTTTAATAGTTTTTATATTATTTTTTGATGCAAACGATTTCTCTTAAAAAAATCTTAAAAAAAGCTCAATAAAAATATTAAAAAATAAAATGTTAATAAGCCACAATAACATTGACAAATACATAGTTTAGGAAGAGCCTGCCTGAAACTATACAAAAAAGCAAATAAGCAAATGGATGTATAGAATTGACAACAACAACCACGCTGTCGAGTTTAAATAGCGGCAAATCAGCTGCACTTGATAGTAGTTGGTTGAATAAGGAAAATGAATTAGCAACAAGAGTTTACGGGATGTACATAGCTCAGTGGTTAACGCTTCTGACTTTGAACATCGAATTCGCAGGTTCGATCCCTGCTGAAGTCTAGAAAAAAGAAGCCTGATGAGGAGATGTGGTGATCTACGAAATAGTGCTATAACTTCTACCGCTTAGGCTTTGTTGCTTTTTCAATTTTTCCTAATAAACAATCGTGGTACAAAAGCTCAATAAAAATATTAAAAAATAAAATGTTAATAAGCCACAATAACATTGACAAATAATATGTTTTGGAACGTAATTATTCTGTATAATTTGCAGTCATTCTGTTGGAAAAATTTGTAAGCTTCCGCCTTTTTCTAAAGATTCGGTAAGTGTTGGACTGTAAAAATACGAAATAAGCACGAAAAGAAAAGTGTCGTTATTTCCAATAAAAAATTACTTACTTAACTATGTAATGAACAACGGTACAATAGGGAAAGTGTTGTTATTTCACACTGAAGCATCACTAACCTATCATGATAAATGTGAGACAAGTGCCACTGTTCAGTAGTAAGGGTTGGCCATTTCGGTTGAGTTGTTCGGTTCGAACGCATATGTACATAAGCATATACCGATATTAAGGTGCTCATCAGTGTTGCCAAACATGGGCTTTCCTACCAAAACTGGTAGGTTTTTTCCATTTGGTAGTTTGGTAGGCTTGATTGGATTTTCGTAGGTTTCGGGACAATGAGTCATAGTTATTTGCGAAAAATAGAAAATATGTACGTATCTCCAAATATTTTAGCAACCTTTTTTACACAAATATTTCACCGGTGCGTTCGTATAATGGCGGCCACAAAACATGTAAATTTACCTGATTCCTAAGTAAAAACATATAACTTATTATTGCCAATATGCAATACGGACATCCATATATCGTGACCTAAGGGTGAAATGGTGCCAAGTCCATTTTTAGAAATTTTTCTGGAGAGCCGAAAAATCGATGTAGTTTCGTATTACCTGTCACTCTGCATCAAAAACTAAACTTGGAAAAAAAATGGACTTGGCACCTTTTCACCTTTTATAATTTATGGCGTACTTGGACCAAGACATATAAGTCTTTTTGTTTCTTAAAACTAAACAATTAAGCTTAAAAAGGTACAGTAGCATTTAAAGTTTGAATTTTAGATAAGACAGGAAGCACAAACATCAATTTTATGCTCTCCACATAGGTGTTTATGGCACTTTGCGCATATCACCTTTGTCATTCTTCGTTTCTTTTTTTAGTTTCTGTGCGTCTCATTTTCCGATCTATTTGTAGCAATATTTGATTTTAAATTTTGTATTTCATTTCTAACGTTCGTAGTAATTGTTGGCATATCGAGTCTGTCATTTAAGTGTTTATCAATAAGGATAGCAAAACGTTTTTTCATAAAATCAACCCGTTTTAGAGGTTTTTGACCGAGTTTAAACATATTATGTGTGTAAATAATGTACGAGTTTATAAAATAAATGTTCAACATTCCGAAAAATTGGCACAATGGCCACCTGTTCGTCTTTCTTGAACAACTCATTGCGCTACACATCTGATCAAGAGTATCGACTGCTCCTTTAGTATTATTATAAAATTCGACCATAGTTGGCTTATTTGAAACGGGATTGATAGTGCCTTTTTCGTTGCAAGATGACAGGAGATAGAATATTTTGCTAGGTTTTGGTTTATATGACAATAGTGTTAAATCTTTGTCATAGCAAAACATAGACGATCCTCATTTACGGCCCTTTTTACAACGCTTTTATCAACTTGCAATGTTGTGTGTCCAGAAACTTTCAATGTTGTGGATCCAGAAACTTTCAATGTTGTGTGTCCGACACCATAAAAGCTTTGCTTTGAAAAGTTTCACTAAAAAAGCATAGTGCATAGGGCGACATCTGTAGTGAATAGGGCGAGGTAGATGACATCTAGATGTCGCCCTATATACTACGTTTGGTAGAGCGGAAATAGACGACTCGCCATTTCTTTAAATAAAATTAATTGGTGCTCGTTTGTATGTACATACATATGTAAATGCATGTGTGTGCACCTTTCTATTAATATCGTTGAATTATTTTAATATCTATTGCAAAATTTTATTCAGACAGGACTAAAAAGTAGAAAATAAATAATATAAAAAAAACTTTTTAATATACAACGCTTTTATAAATGGA
>NW_016157436.1:37154-67797 GCF_001687245.7 Rhagoletis zephyria
AACACATTTCGAACCGAACACTGATTTTGGTAATAAAATTCAATGATTTGCAAGCGTTGCTCGTTAGTAAGTCTATTCATGATGAAATTTCAAAGCATACTGAGCATCTTTCTCTTTGACACCATGTCTGAAATCCCACGTGATCTGTCAAATACTAATGCATGAAAATCCTAACCTCAAAAAAATCACCCGTTATATTAAAAAGTTTTTTTTTATATTATTTATTCCACTGTAGGTCATAAGCTATCTGCTTGCAAAATTTCATGCAAATCCATTCAGTCGTTTCCGCATATTAATTTAATGAAATTTTTTTAACAAGTGGCATCTCTTAAGAAAGTAGCCTATTTTCCAAGCTAGTTCATAAGCTATCTGTGTGCAAATTTTCATGCAAATCCATTCAGTCGTTCCCGCATATTAAATAAATTTAACTTTTTTAACAGGTGGCAAGTCTTAAAAAAATAGCCTATTAACCAATCTGGCCCATAGGCTATCTGCGTACAAAATTTCAAATCAAAAAATCCGTTCAGTCGTTTCCGCGTGATGATTTCGCAAACATCCAAACATACAAACTTTCACATTTATAATATTAGTAAGGGCCTGTGCCAATCGGTAACTTTTTTCTCCGTGGTGAGACGGGGTGGAAAAATTTGGTGTACAAATAAATTGAATTTTGCTGTGCCAAATGCAAAGTAAAATTTTGACAGTTGAAAAACCAAACAAACGCTCGTGCGAAAGCTTTATTTTTGTGTGTTACTGAAATTCTTAAAATTTATATTTATTTTATAATTTGCAAGTAACGTACGCTTTTTTATGCTGTTTCAGCTTTCATTTTCATGTTCACTCCTTATTACCGCCAAGCAATATTAACTATGTGTATACATGGTTATAAGCTGTCAAAATTTTACCTAGCCCCATGAGCTAGGTAAAATTCTGACGTTCTTATTCACCACGAGAAATGTCAGATTTTTACTTTGATCCGTCAAAATTTTCTCTTTTCTATCATTTGGCACAGGCCCAAGATTGTCAAGTTTAGGTATGCAGAGGGCAATTTGAAAGCTCCAACGGTGACAATTGCTATTATTTTTGTGATGACCTATTTAGTACATGACAACGCTAAATCATATGTTAATAATTTCAATTTTATTAATTTTGCAGAAAAAAGTTGCAAAATTTTACTACATTAAAAGTATTTTTATTTGCGTAAATATGTGCGTTAAAAAGTTATTAGTTATATGCGTATACATATCATAATAGTATCCATTGCAGAATATTATTCATGGAGTAAATAATTATTATATACGGGTCTGTGGAGCAAGAAGATATTATACAGAGGAAGACTTCTGAGGGAACTCCGAGACAAAAGTTTTTTGTACAGTTTTTACACGTTTGCAGTTCGGGGTGGTCTTCACAAAACTGCAGCCGCTCTTGTGTGGTGCGTTCATATGTTACTACACGAATTCATAACAAAATTAAATCAATTTTCCCATTATAAAATTACTCACTTTTCCGACGTTTCGTAGTCCATTGCTGCGATGTATTTTATTTAAAAGAAATCCCGGCGGTCAAAAAGAACAATTAAAATGTAAACAAAGAACAGCTGTTTCACTGTAGCGAAACTTTCGCCGCAATTGGCAGTTAAAACGAGCTTTTCGCTTGTCATTATTGACTGTGCATACCTATGACAACAGTTGATGACACGATAATGACAATTGAACTGTGACAATTGACGGCTATGACAACACGCGAATACGGCTGAATGTCAGTAGATCTCAATTCAACCGCTTTATTTTTGCAACTTTAAGCGGTTGAACTGAGAACTACTGACAGTGTTAAGATTAAGCAACTACTTGAATAACCAGATGGGACCATCAGATAGCAAGGTTGAAGGTGAACTTTCGAATACAAATTTCACTCTGACCACATCCTAAAAAGTGAGGTATGTAGCTTTGAGACACTTTTCGCTCATGTGCGGTTAAAAACAAAATGTACCTAATTGAATAAACAAAACTGAATTTAATACCTACACTTGCGATCATCTAATTACGCCAGCAACTTTTTTATCAAATTCGGCTATTTTTCTTTTGGTTATCTAATGTTTATTATTATTTCGTAAAGGTCTAGCTCATTATATAACAAACACCATATAAATCCACATTTCAAACTTTGTGCAAAAATTATAAAAAATCTACACAGTTTCAGCTAAACTTTCTACTTTTTATTCAGGTTTCAGGCATTTTTTCGTAAAAACAAAAATTCGAATATAATTTGCATGGAAAAAAATCCGAAATACAATAAAAAAAAAATATTAAAAATCAACGCAATTTTTTGCACTTTGTTATACTAGAATTTAATGAGCTATTAAACTGCGTATTCAAAAAAATCTACAGAAGTTGAAAATTTAGATAAAACTTTGCAGATTTTTTATAATTTTGCACAAAGTTTGAAATGTGGATTTATGTGGTGTTTGTTATATAATGAGCTAGACTTTAACGAAATAATAAAAAAAACATTACATACAAAATAAAAGTAACTGAAATTGATCAAAAAGTTGCTGGCTTACTAAACTTATCGCATGTGCTTAATTAAGTGAAATGTGCTTAACCAAAATGAATTCAATACTTATAAAAATTGGTTTATTGTTACTACTATTAAAAGCAAAATAAAAGCATTTCATACTTACCAAAACTCGCAGCGATGGCATTTCGAATAATCGCTGCTAGTTGGTCATTGTTTCCAACCCTTGTTTATTGATTGGGTTGATTTCGTGTTGTTGCGTCTTCTGCAGTCTTGCAGCCAGATAGAAGAAACTTCGTCGTTGTCAGTCTTAAAAAAATTGTTCAAAATACAGAACGCTCTTATAACAATGTTGACATTTTTAGGCGCTACCTGTAAACCTCTACCCATTTTTCGCAAACGAGCTTTCAGCTGTCCGAAAGCATTTTCGATCTGTCGGCGACATTTGGAAAGTCGATAGTTGTAGAGTTTTTCAACAGCCGGTTGATTAGCTACATATGGGTTTGGTTCCATCATGTGGCGCGATAAACGAAATGCAGTATCGCCAATAAGTAGCACAGGCGATTTGCTATTTTGTTTAAAAATATTAGCACTTTCATGGTAATGCTTTAACGAACTTCTTTCCAATATGCACGAGTCATTATTTTTCCCAGTTGATCCAATATTTAAGTACGTAAATTTTGATCTACAAAGTATGAAGAAATATAGTATATGTACATACTTTGTATACAATAAAATATACTCATAAAATTACCTGTGATCACAGCTTGCCCATAAAATCACAAAATACCAGCCTTTGTAGTTGTAGTAATCTATCGCATCCTCTTTTCTTGGTTGAAACTCGATGTGGCAGCTATTTACAGCTCCGAAGCATTGCGGGGTTCATACTAATGTAATCCCCAAGATTATTGCATACTGCATGGCAAAAATCCAGAACAATTTGACCAACAGTATTCCGGCTAACGCCGAATAAACTACAAACTGCCCTGTACTCCGCTGCTGAGCCCAAAGAGAAAAGTGCTATAACCACTCTCCTCATGTTGTTATCCATTTTCTCAATACTTCGCACTTTATCGCACACTTTTTGGAAAGCCCTTCTATCGAGACGAAAGTTTTCTTTAAATCTTGTGTCATCCATTGCGCGGACGTCGTACTCCCAAAATGTGCCACTGCGATTCTTGAAGGGTGGAATTCATGAATTGCAGTTTAATGAAACATCTAAAGTTACAAATTTCCAAACTTCTCGTACGTGTGCCTGAGCAATTGTAATCCCGGATTGTAGGTTTGCTCTGCTGTTTATGAAAGCTTTTATCCGAGTTCGGATGTCCATTAGTTTAATTAATAGTAGTTTCAATTTTTCATTAAATAAATATTGTTTTTTTTTTAAACAGCATAGCTGCCAATAACAACATTCTTCTTTTATCCATTTTAATTTCACAATTTTAGCAAACAAAAAGTACGTCAATATCAGCTGTTTAAATGCACAGAGTTGTCGTCTGTTAGGGTGATATTTTAAGTTGAATTTGTCCTTCTTAATGCAAAATTAACTCAGTCCGTTTGTCCAGGCTTTAAGACAGAACCTCGATAATGAAATTTTTTAAAACCGTTCCGGCTTTCGCGCCAAAGGCAGGAAAACAGGAATATGCTGGCTATAAAAGCGTGTGCAAATACAAATATTTCCTATTATATTTGTTTTGCAAAGTTATAATTTCAAAAAAACTTTTGTGATGATTCATTAAAACAGTGAAATACTTCTAAATATTGTTTCATTTACTACAATAAAGATAGAAATATGGAAAATATAGCGTATGTAAGAATTAAACGGTATATAACAGGGGTGGGCAAAGCCGAGGCCGAAAAGAGCCACATGTAAATTCTAAATGCTACAAAGAGCCACAAGAAAAAAAAACAAAAACCAAAATTTTATTTTTAAATAAAATTATTAATAAAAATGAAAGACATTAAAGTTAATATTATTCTAATGTATGTAAGATAGATATTAAAGAAAATTTAAAAGATTCTTTGGCCAAATTTTCATAACCTGGTTTTACGTCAGTTAAAGCCGTTCGTAACAGTTCTGTTAAATATTGGTAAGTCAATGGTTACGTTCGTTTTTAAACAATAAAACTCACACACGACAATTGCTTGTATTCGTTTTTTCGTTTTTATTCACAGATTGTGTTGTATGTCAATAAAGGGATGCCATTTAGTTAACATATCATAAATATTGCATAACAAATTTATAAAGCTACCACACGTTTAAAATCTCCAGTAAAAAATGTCCAACAGCAAAATTCCGGCGAAATGTCATCTGTTCTCTCACAAGATAAAATATCCAAAATAGTACGGGAACAGAAAATTTTTAGAAACTTGCAAGTTAAACGAACAGCTGATAGAAATTTTTTTTACATTCAGAAGCATGAAATTGAAAACGTAAGAAAACAAAACCCGAAATCTTATCCTGACACAGTTCACTGAATTAACCAATAATTACTTACTTCCAAGTTTAATTAGTCGCATTTTACTATTTTAACTTCCAAGCCATCAAATTCAATATAGAGATTTGCGTAAATTCCAACCGGCTGTTTTCTTATTGGCAAATTGCTGTTGGCAAACAATTTTCCAGCAGAAGCTAGCAGCTTTCCCTCAAAATGATAAGTCATTTTGCGTCTCAATTTCCCCTACTTTACAAGTTTTTTGCCGATAGATTTTATAAATTTCAATAATCATCAAGTACGCGAATGCAACTAATTTTGATCGGTATTTTGACTTTACGAATTTCCTTGTAGAGAAAAAAGACTCACAGTTATACGTTGTACCAAAAATTTTAAATGGCAATGCCCTATGTTTGCATTTCCAGTGCCTTATCTTCTTTTAATTCGAGCAACTCCAACTCTTCTTCGCTTTTCTTAAAAAGGAGTAATTCAAATATTGTAATTTCGTCCTCAATTAAGTTACATAAAAAAGGGTTTATGAAGTATGCACACATACATTTAAATAATTTCAAATCGGCAAATCTTTTTTCAAAATCTGCTTTTAAATCATGTACACTATCTTTTTCTAGCCATGGATAAGATGAAATACTCTTTTCTGAGATCATAAATAAAAAGACGTAGTTTAGCTTCAAAACCTTAAATAATTTGCGACAAATCAAAAACATTTGTATTCTCTCCTTGTAAAGACAAATTCAAGTTTTGCAACTGTTCCATCATATCCGTAAAGAACATTAAGTCAGAAAGCCAATTTTAATTCTCCAATTGCGGGTAATGTTCCTATCTCAATTTGCGTATGTGGACATAAAAAGAATAAAATAAAAAAACAACACAATGGAAAGGAATGCCCAGCAAAGAGATATGTATTTAAAAAAAAAGTAAGAGCAGCGTTGTCTTTGGCTATGCCGAAGGCTTCATACCTTTCATGAACATCTGAAAATTTTACTTTAACAGATTGCATTTGAAAAAATGTATATATTCACAGCATACATAGATAGAGGAGACACATATATAAAAAATCAGGGACGTGAACCGGTTTTGAACCGGAAACCCGTTTTTTATTAATTAACTCAACCATTAAACAAACCGAAATTTTCCACGAATTTTTGATCCGAACCGAAAACCGAACCACTTTGCATAAAGGTTTAAAGGTTCGTTTCAACCAATTTTCAATAGATTAATTAACAACTTTTTTCTATTTGTTAATTATGGTAATACATACCATGTGGCAATATCAAATGTAAATGCAACCCATCTCATTCAACACTTACCTTTGCGTGTTGTTGCGCTTGACACTTGACACATAAAGCCTGCCCACATGCAACTTTGGCATTGCGTTGGCGCTGGCGAATACTTTGGTCACTAAATTAATATACTAGCGGCAGATAAATCAAAACTTTATATCAATAATTGCATTAAAAACTATATTTCTTGCCCGCATTTGATTGAAAAGGAACAGCTGACGAACGATGCACGCTAAAAGTTGAGAGTTGCATGCATTCATAGTCAGCTGTCGAGGTGACGCCAACGCCAACGCAATGCCAAAGTTGTATGTAAACGGGTCTTTAAATTTGCACGTTATTTTTTTTAATTCCGAACCGTTGAACCAAACCTAAACCCGGTTCGAAGGCCAAAAAACCGCTTTGACGAACCACTCCAAAACTGCAAAAATGGTTTGCACCGCTTAACCGAACCGACCAAATTTTTTATCCGGTTCACGTCCCTGTAAAAAATCATATCTAAACAATCAGAGGTATGGGAGATATACCTTATATAGCTCCAATCTAAGTAATTTTCACTGCTGTGTGATCGGTATGTAAACCGGTAAGACAATTTAATAGGTTTAGCTTCCTACATACAGGAGATATATCGCAAAAACTGGTATCTGAACAATCAGTGGTATAAGACACAAAGCTTATAAAGCATAGATTTTGACGATTTTCTAAGTAGACTTTGTATTATAATTTATAAATTAGCTTACGAAATTAATCGGTTTTAGCTGTCAAAATAAAGGAGTTTTTCAGGAAAACTCCATATCTGAACAATCAGTTTCATTGAGGAAATAAATAGGTTATAGTGACCCAATCTTTGTTAATTTTGCTGTAAACTTCCTGTTTATAATGTGTGAAAATAGTACGAAATTTCATGTTTCTAGCTGCATAGATGGAGAAGTTATAACATAAAAGCAAGTATATGAACAAACAGTTGTATGGGAGCTATATGTAAAAGTGACCGGAGCTTTGTCATTTTCACTGTAAGTATTCTGTTGATAATGGGTGGAAATACTGCAAAATTTCATGTTCCTAGCTATATAAATGGAGGAGTTATAACGAAAATTCTAATAACTGAACAATCAGTTGTATGGGAGAGATATGTTATAGTGACCCGATCTCTGATATCACTGTAAGTATTCTGTTAATAAAGAGTGAAAACGGTGCGAATTTTCATGTTCCTAGCTGCATAAATGGGGAAGTTATGGCAAAAAATCTCATATCTGAATAATCAGTTGTATGGAGGCTACAGGTTACAGCGGCCCGATCTTCGCCATTTTCACTGAAAGTATTTTTTGGTAAAGAATGGCATTAGTGCAAATTTCACGTCCCTAGCTACTTAGATGGAGGAGTTATAACGAAAAATCTTATATCTAAACAATCAGTTGTATGGTAGCTATAAGTTATAGTGACCCGATCTTTGATATTCACACTGTTTTTCTGTTGATAATGGGTGGAAGTATTGCAAAATTGCATGTTCCTAGCTGCATAAATGGAGAAGTTATAACGAAAAATCTTATATCTAAACAATCAGTTGTATGGTAGCTATAAGTTATAGTGACCCGATCTTTGATATTCACACTGTTTTTCTGTTGATAATGGGTGGAAGTATTGCAAAATTGCATGTTCCTAGCTGCATAAATGGAGAAGTTATAACGAAAAATCTCATATCTGAACAATCAGTTGTATGGGATCTATATGTTATAGTGGTCGGATTCTTCCGGTTCCGACAAATGATTATTACATTATAAAAATACTCTCAGCTACCAAATTTCATCCTGATATCTCGTAAACTGAGAGACTAGATTGCATACAAACAGAAGGACATGGCTAAATCGACTCAGCTCGACGTTCTGATCATATAAGTATACATTTCAATGGGTCTATGTCTTCTAATTCTGGTACTTACGAACATCGAACCAAAGTTGTAATACCATTTCATGCTCATGAAAGGTATAATAAAAGTCTCCTCTCTAAATTAAGGGTACACGGTAGAGAAACTCTAGCAGATATTCACTCCAACTAGAATCAAAATCGCAACTTTTCTCTATCACGTACTGTACAAGCTGTGTACACGGTAGACTATTGTTACTTTTAGCTAGCTAGAGATAGTTTTCTATCTCGTATTGCTGTATGTATGTATATCAGAGCCACGGTGCAATAAATAAAGGTGGTGCCATCCGTGGACCACTAACCCTTCGTCGATTTGGCAACATTCACCTATTCGCTGACGTCATAAAATAACTTTTCGCACTAGGGATGAAAATTAAATTTTCAAATTGTACTTGTTTGTCGAGCAAATTTTATTTAAAAGCAGATAAATGTACCTAAAATTGCATAAATTTTTGAAGGTGGATGGCAGCTTCTTTTTTCGTTACCATGTCTGCTTTTGGACTCACATCAAACAATCTTTGCTACTAAAACTTTCCTTGAAAGGAATATCTCCAAGCAAAACTACATATTTATTTACCAAGTTGAGCAAGTGGCCTGGCACAAGAGCAGATTAGCTCAAACAACGACTGTTGCCGGAATGCCAGAAAACTTGCTCCATTTGGTGGATACCCCTTATGTTTAAACCAATGTTTGTGCTCCTTTGCAAAGGAGGGAGGCTATTGGAAAAGCCGTTAAAATGCCTATGAAAATAAGAGAAAGTTCCCCGATAAGTTATTTGGCTACCTCCTAAATCTACCTAAAATGGAGTGCTTGTATCGAATATACGATTTAATGTCGTAATCATTTCAAAATTTAACAAACTGTGATGAAATTCGCTGTCAACTCTTTACCATACGTCTCCGTAGAGCAAAAACTCTATTTATCGTGCCAAATAGAGCGTAGAGTTGTCGTAGAGTTTTCGATCTAGTTCCGATTGAATGTGTACACGGCGAAAAAGTCTCGGCCAAACACTAGCATGTGTGTAAGCGCCAATCTATTATTATCATTGTTAATACTCATAATTTTACATAAAGTTATTTATTTATTTCAAGTTCAACCTACTGGGCTTAGCCCTCACAGGTTTCGATGGTACATAATTAAATATAATAACATTGAGGTATACATTTATAAGGATTAAGGGTAGGAAAGAAATTTAATTCATAAAATAATATTTTAAGTAATTTTTGAATGACTCTCTGGTCATGTCGATATCAACTTGCGAAGATATAACATTAAATAGCGACATAAACTTATGAATCGGTTCATTCAGGCCGTAAGTAGTTCTTCTATATTTAATATGGAAGACAGATTTGTCTCTGAGAGGTCTGGCGGGAGCGTTAAACGGTAGAAGCGATAAAAACTCAGGTGAATCAATTCTGTTATGCATAATGTTCTTAATGAAGATAATGCCTTGAATTTTTCTTCTACTAGAAATGATCTCTAGGTTTGAGGTCCTACATCGAAAATTGTACGATGGCATCGAGTCTGGAGAGTACATTCGGCGAAGCGCAAATTTTGTAAAGCTTCTCTGAACTCTCTCTAATCGATCGGAATGTGCCGGGAATGCCGGATCCCAAATTAAGCTGGCATATTCGAGAAGAGATCGAACAAGGCTTTAAAAGAGGCTTTTAAGAGTCAGCGGGTCTATAAATTCCTTTGAGTTACGTTTTAGGAAACCGAGTTTTGAGTTGGCAGCCGAAATTGTATATTCCCTATGGTAGTCGAAACTAAACTTGGTGTCGAGATAAACTCCTAAGTGTTAGACAGTGGTAACGCGCTGGAAGCTAGGATTTTTACCGTACACGTAATTAAATGTTATTGGGCAAGCCGACCGCGAGAAGGTTATGAGATTACATTTTCGGAAATTTAGCATCAATCCGTTACATTTACACCATAATATGAGGGAATTAATATCATTCTGTAGAGCTACTCAGTCTTCTGGGAGCTTAATAGGATGATAAAGCTTGAGATCGTCGGCGTAAAGTAAACATTCACTAAGTTTGAAGACCTTAACGACATCATTGATAAAGATAGTGAAGAGTAATGGGCCTAGATGGCTATCTTGGGGTACACTAGAAGTCACTGAAATTGCCCGGGAGAGACTGTCACCATCTTTAACGATTAACTTCCTGTTCTTCAAGTAGGACTCAAACCAAGTTAAAGCAATGGAATGAACTCCCAGCATCCCCAATTTGGCGATAAGTAGGTTATGGACTAAACTGTCAAAAGTCTTAGTGAAGTCCGTGTAGAGAACATCGACCTGAGGTCCATTCTCTATTGCGTCCAAAGCTAAATTTGAAAAAATAGCGAGGTTGGTACATGTAGACCTTCCAGGATAAAAACCATGCTGCTGCGTGTAGATATGGTGCTTGAAAGCGGAGAATAAGTATTTATTAACTAGTTGTTCTAGTAATTTTGGAATTATTGAGAGTTTAGCCATTGGTCTATAATTTTCCTCCAGATTCCTCAAGCCCGATTTAAAAATGCGTGCAATGGAGGCAATTTTCCACTCATCTAAGAAAGTGCCTGAGTCAAGGCTTTTATTAAAAATTGGAGTTAAAGGTATGAACAGTGTGGTTGCTCCTTTTGAGGTATCTAACTCTAATACACCATGAAAACCCTCTGTTTCCGATACCGACATTTTTCCTATGTTAACTACCTGCTGTAGTTGAAATGATTCCGAGCAAATTTCGATATTTTATACGTATCATATACGTGACCAAAAAAGTTCGCAAACAAGTTTGAAGAGTCTGATGTACAGGTTGAAATAGATCCTTTATATTCCATCGATTTGGGGATGCCGTTCATTTTGCTTTTGGAGTTATAAAATATCCAGAAAGACTTAGAGTTACTTTTGATTTTAGGCTCCATCGATTTTATGTAGGTTTTGTGCAAAAACCTAGATAGGGTCCCGAATTCCTTTCTCAGCTGAAGAAAAATTCTCTTATCTTTTATGGACAAGGTTCTTTTGAACTTTTTGTATGCTTTATTTTTTTGTTATTTCAGTTTTAACAATCTATTATTATAACACGGCAAACTGAATTTTCTTTTTCTTGTGTGTATAGGGACGTAAAGACTCAAGCATTCTTCGACAGCTTTTTTGAAAGTAATGTACATATATATTAAATCCAAGTGTTTTAAGATCTTATGCCAATTTATTGAGTCGAAGAAATTGTTTATGGCAACATAATTGGCTTTGGCGAAGTTATAGTAGACTTCCGGTTCAGAAGGAGCACTGTTGAAACTATAAACAGATTCATAAGTCAGAGGCGAGTCGCCTCTTAAGATCTTATAGACTTATCTCATTACTTATGAAAACTAAATCTAATATTCTATCATGATAGCTAGCGATATTATTTATTTGAAATAAGTTGAGCGAATACAAAGAGTCCTAAAGTAGACATTCTGAATCTTTTTTTTAGTTGAATGGAGTTAAAATGCGATCTTCAACATTAAATATCCATTGAGTGTTACCTAAGTTGAAGTCTCCCATAACACAAGGTGCCTGGAAGGGCTGTAAATATGGGTTTGGTACATTACGTAGTCGCTATTGGGTGGAATATAACTAATCACAAACAATATCTCATTTACTCTATCTTCCCGTGAATCTCCAATATTAACAGCAACACACATTTGCTCTGTGAAAGCGTCTGTTTGCATAAGACCCACTTCACGACTAGCGAATTTAGTTGATACCGCAATGAGAATCCCTTCACCTCTTGTAACACCCGATGTAAAACTTGGTCTCTTCGGTACACTTCATAATGGGCATTGAAAAGTTCGGACGAGAGAAAATCCGCTGTCAACCATGTCTTAACTAAGATAATATCATAGATGTGCTCTGACGTTGCTAGATATGTTGAGTTTGTTTTTGTACGCAGGCCACCGGCGTTATGAAAGTAAACGTTTAGCTCAGATTTATAAGATGTACGGGGTTGCAAAGTTGTGTTTTGAATATTGGATGTTACGCGATTAGGATAAGTATCCGAATCGGTTACGCAGCAGGCTGATGACTTCTCGGTTTCGGGAAAAAATGAAAGGGGCGAACGGCGACGTTGGCGGGCCAAAGCTCTGCGTTAAGTAACTTTCCACAAAGTGATTCCGTGACATCCAGCTTAAAATTGACCCGCGTCAGGTAATCCGTCGATACATCCCTTTTGATGAGCTTGAAGTATGATAACGATTCCTTATCATGTCTGGCCGCATAGTTGGGTATCTCTTCTGGTTAAACTTTCGGTAGAAAGGAAGACAACCCTGCAGTGAAAAATTATCAATTGTTAAAACTAACCAACTTATAGTTAGCTTTTTGGCGAGATTTCGATTAATACCTCACTTTTAATTAGCTATGACAAAACCAACTTAAAGTGAATTGTAAAGTCGTGCAGGAGTCATGCAGACGCAATCGGGAGTTGGTTTTCTTTACAAGTTTCTATTAAATATCCTCATACAAAAATTACTTTCAATACACTTTTTTTCTGAACTTCGCAGATTCTTTTTCATATTCAGGACAAATAAAAGGAAGATCGAAATTTTATACTATCATTTTGAAGTTATGTCTGACGGTGTTCGAATATGGGGCCACCCAGAGCAGAATATGTAAACAAATATGAAATGTAATAAAATAAAGTAAATAAATAAGTAAATAAAAAAGTAAAAAAACAAAAAAATATTTTGTTTTTCTTATTGATATTTTATGTCCAAAAGTAGTTAGTTACAAGTTAGTTGACATGTAATGCAGAGGTATCCAGGTCTGACTTTTTTACGGCCATCGCCCCACAAAAGTAGTTAGCTTTTTTCGAACAAAATACACAGTTAATAGTTAGCACTAGTGTTCGCGTAAACAGACTAAAGTTAGGTATAAGCTAACGTCACTCCCTGCAGGGAAATGTAGCCATTTGAAGCGAGACGCGACGCCCAGCTCAAAGCTTTGGTTAGCACCAACAACACGCACCCCAGGCTTACGTTTATTATTCGTTTTGTTTACAACAACGCAGTCTGAGCTATTATTATTATCGATGTTTTGATCTCCTTGCTTCACTGTGTTACTAGCCGAGGTCGCTGCCTGAGTGGAATATGCCATGGGTGCCAAGGCGGAGGGAGAAACAGCAACACAAGCAGATGGGTTCATAGTTGCGCTCATATCAGCAATACAAGGCGCTTCCCCGAGGAGCCTTGTAGTCGGAAAGATAGAAGAAGATTATCTGGGACAAACCGACTCGGCACTAAAAAATCGACAAAAATCGCATCTGAAGGGCCGGATTAATCGATATACGATTTAATCGATTAAAAAACGGCACCACTAACCACACTATGCTTTTCCCATTTGTGCGAGTCAAGGCTTGCCAACCAGATCATTTCAACTTCGACAGCATGAATAAATAAATTGAAGTGAAATTTAATACATTTGTTTAAAATAGTTCTGCTGGAATAATGCAAATATTTTCTTAGCAATAAGATAGTAAGTTAGGGTGGTAAGAACTGAGATATAGTGGATAAGTATTACAACGGGGTACATGAGGTCAATGAGTTTTGGAACTAAACAACTTGTCGTTGCTAGAAAAAAAACATCGATATATCACACACTAAGTTACCCATACAATCCCCCACCAAAAAAAAAGTCGTGAGTACTAGGTACTCATGAAATTTTATGTGTAAACATATGCGAACGGCAAAGCATAAAAGTACGTTTACATATAAATAGATGATTTCCATTTCCAGACAACCGGTCATGTACGAGCATGATTTTTAATTTCGACCAAACTAAAATACATTGTTTGTTGGTCCAAATAATGAGACACGTATTTTTTCTTTTGGCTCGGAAAAATTTTTCGGCCGAATTAAACGCGATTTTGTTTTTCAGGCAAAAATCGATTATTCGAATTGACAGTGAGAATTTTTTTTTTAAATGCCCATGACTTTGTCAAAATTTAATAGATTCCAACAAGTCAGTAATTCTTGCCACTTCAAGATAGAATGATATAATTATTGATTTTCATTATTTACAATTTTTTATTTAACAATAAACAAAAGGTGCAAATTTTTTTTTATTTAATTTCTTATTAAAAATATTAAATATTCTTATATTGTTTAACTAAATGGAACATACGTATGCAATATATCAGCAAAAAGTACAGCCGTGATCATTTTTTGTGTATCAAATAGATATTAGAACACACTTTCCACCATACAGTTTCGATTATAAAAAGCGGGAAAATGTGATTTTGTATTTCGAAACTGTATGGTGGAAAGTGTGTTCTAATATCTATTTGATACACAAAAAATGATCACGGCTGTACTTTTTGCTGATATATTACATACATATGTTCCATTTAGTTAAACAATATAAGAATATTGTAGTATGTACCACAAAAACGTATATTTTCTATAAAAAATCATAACTCAGAAAAAAAAATCTTCGCTATTAGAGATTTGAGTTGATTGTAGTTCAAAGTGTCTCTTTCCCGATAAAAAAGTTTGAGAGAAAAAAAAATACACTTTTTGAGAAATTAAATAAAAATAATAATTTGCACCTTTTGTTTATTGTTTAATAAAAATTTTTAAATAATGAAAATCAATAGTTATATCATTCTATCTTGAAGTGACAAGAATTACTGACATTTGAGTAAAAACATTGTTGGAATCTATTAAATTTTGACAAAGTTATGGGCATTTTAAAAAAACATTCTCACTGTCAATTCGAAAAGTCGATTTTTGCCTGAAAAACAAAATCGCGTTTAATTCGGCCGAAAAATTTTTCCGAGCCAAAAGAAAAAATACGTGTCTCATTATTTGGACCAACAAACAATGTATTTGAGTTTGGTCGAAATTAAAAATCATGCTCGNTCACAACTCGAGGAAAAGTTAATGGTGATTTCGTTTCTTCAAAAAAATGTTACCCTTCCCCGGCGCAAAACACTGAACTCTGTAAAAAGGCATGTTTTTGCCTTCTGGTCCTTGCGTAGCTCATGTATTTCATAATAATGTCATTTTAAGCAACCATCTGATTTTTAGGGCAACCATCTCCCCTGACAAAGCTTCACACAGTGATGCCAGACAATTTCTGTTAAAAATCCCACGAAAATTGGGAAAAAATCCCCCAATTACCCACATCTTAAAAGTTTATCCCACTAAATTCCCAACGAATTTAAACATATACATGTTTCAGTAGTAAAGAAGTAAAATTCATATAAAATAATAATAATAATTGGCGCTTACACATATGTGCGTCTCCAATTTGTGGCGTGCCCCTTGATGCTGTCACACAAAGGGGAGGGACTTACAGTTTTACGCCGACTCCGAACGGCGAGTGTATTTTTATGAGAAGCTGTTTTTCATGGCAGGAATACACTCGGAGGTTTGCCATTGCCTGCCGGGGGCCGACCGCTGTTAAGAAAAATCCCTTTTTCTGCATTTTTTTCACTCATTCATTTTTTCACTTTCATTTTTTTGCTCACTCACTAAGGGCCTAAAAGAATTTTTTGGTGACTTAAAAATTGAAGCACATTCATGTGCTATTTAACATTTCATCAGGTAATTTGTTCCGCTTTTTACATGAAACTCCAGTTACAACTGAAAAGATTCTTTCTTCGAAATTGTCCTAATACTTTCTAACAATTATATACCATTTCACACCACATCACATCTTCAGAAGGATTAATTACGTAAGAATGTCGAATATTCTTGAATTTTGATCAATTATGCAACAATAACTGCGTCAAAAGAAAATCCCTTATTTATTTGAAATGTTCCTTTTTCCCTTTTAATAGGGAAACTACCCACAATCTGGCATCACTGGCTTCACATGGCAGAGAATATACCTTTTTGCCTTAAAAGAGTGTGAAATTTTAAGAAACGATCACAAAATTATTTCACCCTTTGCATTTAATTTAGAATCGAACACGAAAAGAGGAAGGGGCAATCAAAAGGCAAAATTTTTTGGTAGAAACGAAACCACCATTAGCTTATTTTTTGTGCCACCGTGGTTACTTTTTTCTGCTACACATATTATGATATTTAAATATATTTTAACTTAATATTTTATTAAAAATATTTTTACAAGCCTCTTTTCCTTGTTAGCGTAAATTTTTGTTTACTTTTACATTTGACATTCCTTCTCTTCTTCGCAAGTATAGTCGATAAAACTAGGTTGTACACCGAAAGGTTATAGCTTTAATTAGAGATTATTTTATAATTATAATTTTGTATGGCTAATCTCTTTTTCTAATTACAGATTAGGGAGTTAAGCTCGAAAATGAATGAAAATGATAATATTTTTATATGTAAGCCTATTAGACGAATCAGTTACATACATACACATCATTTTTAATTCGTTTAATACATGAAAATATCGTTATGATTGATAAAATATGATACTTGTATATACTTGTGACTCAAGGGCGTTAAAATATTTTGAAAACACCGCATCAATTACTGTTTTTGAGCTTGTAGTTTGAGCATTTTTATTTGCATATATTCCTCAATTTAGTTTTTCTTTTAGGAATATGATCTGTGGTTATGCTTCATCTGTCGCTAGGTTTACGTTAAAGTCATGAATACATATCGTCGTTTAAAGTGCAAAACCGCGTATCACCAAAATGCAAAACCGCGTATCAGCAAAATGCAAAACCGCGTATGTGAACTTGTAGAAATTATTTTCTAGAGCGTAAAAACACTCATATTTCAAAATTGTTCTCTTTTTTATAAAGCAATCACATTTCTGGCTAATATATTTCAGGACGAATGGATAAGGATTGAGCCAAAAGCCCGTATGAGCAAATCCAATTTTTGCCAGCCAATGTCAGTTACGCGGGTTTGCAGAATGACGATACGCGGTTTTGACTTTAAACGACTATATAGCATACCAGATTTTGTTTGCAAAATGGGAAGCTAAATTCATTTGTTCGGCATTTCCTCTTNGATTGAGCCAAAAGCCCGTATGAGCAAATCCAATTTTTGCCAGCCAATGTCAGTTA
The DNA here is from genome assembly GCF_001687245.7 of Rhagoletis zephyria. Lineage (NCBI taxonomy): Eukaryota > Metazoa > Arthropoda > Insecta > Diptera > Tephritidae > Rhagoletis > Rhagoletis zephyria. The sequence goes on from NW_016157436.1 coordinate 54,336, forward strand.
CGCGGGTTTGCAGAATGACGATACGCGGTTTTGACTTTAAACGACTATATAGCATACCAGATTTTGTTTGCAAAATGGGAAGCTAAATTCATTTGTTCGGCATTTCCTCTTACTCTCGTCTTCTCTTTGTGCAATCTTGTATTAGCTCTGATTCAGTACTCAATGAACTTACCGGTTTTTACACGAACTTGCAGGAAATTACAGGAACAACGATCCCTTACTCCAAAATCATGTAAATGAGAGCGATTTTTGGAGAGTTGTGAAGAGAATGAAGTTGCAAGATTTTACCCGATGCTTTTTTGTTCCCGTACTTTTTGCTGTTACTCACTTTTTACTCTGACTTCAGAAAGTGATTTTGCTGTTTGACATTAGTGGTATTCATCTAAACCGATAACTTTATCAGGCAGATAATCTTATAAGTTTATGCACTCTGTTACATGAACGACCCACACTCTCTTTTCGTTTACACATGCGACAATAGTCGTGTCTTCTCTGATCGTAAAGCTCAGTATAACTAACTTTTTACTACTAGCACGAGTATAAAGAAATTATAGAAACCAACTCACTAAATGGGGGAAAAATATATTTACGAGATAATATCTATTTAAATAAATATACATATAACATAAGGGCTATTTATTTGAAGCAAGTTTAAAGAAACAATGGCAGAATGTCTGTTTGTGTATGAATTCATTTGTCACGGCTACCAAACTTTGCGGCCAAATGATCAGTGAAGCAAAACAAACAGAACGGCTAATAATTGAACCAGATCTCTATCAGGATCATATCGTTGTTTGTTGAATTTGCGTGCAAAATTTTTATGCGGATCCCGATTATTGCCCAAGAAAATATAGCTAGAGTTGCGACAGCGTTGCATTGGCTTCAGTTTATCAAGTTTATTCAGTGAAATCGCAGGAGAAATTTATCAGAAATATGTAAACGAGTTTCCATACAAATTTTGACAGGCCATTTATAAAGATTACACAATTATAAGTTTATACGGTTTATACGGTGCAGCAAAAAGCTGAACCAGCATGCACAAATTCCAGTTCATGAACTATTATTTAAGGATAAAAGTCATCGTTATAAACCGTAAATATACCAGTTCCTCGTAGAAAAAAGTAAACTAGTTGGTAAAAATTATAGTTCGAAAACTGTTATTAAATGGGGAAGTCATACCAGTTCGTCATGTACTATAATTATACCAGTTCTCCGCAGTGATATTCCAAACCAGCCTGTATAACTAGTTCATTAATTAGTATTTGCTAAATCGACGGCTTACCGATCAGCGACATCTGTATTTGAATAGCCACAACCAAAACTAAAATGCAGTTAATTGCTTTCATCACGAATATCGGCTGCGGCGTCGAATGAAGACTACCGATTCTGGTTCTGAGATCTCAGGTTCGAGTGCGCTTCGAGGTTGTTTAAGTAAAGTAAGTAAATTAATTTAAGTAGTTATTTTAATTTAAATACAAAATAAAAATCACAAATTGAATTTCATCTGGAAAAAGCCTAAATACTCAAATACCATAAAAGTTAAAATAAATAATTTTTTGTTCTTTTTAAAACAATCAATTTAAAAATAACAAGAAGAGATATAAATAAATAAATTTAATAACAAAGATTCGCTCACTGAGATTCGAACTCGGATCTCTTGATTTGGCGTGCCAAAGCTTTACTCTGTCGACCAATGCCACTGTTGCAGCGCCGAGCAAAATGGCATACCTGTGCTTTTCATGGGGGATGAATAGGCAGTCTATCCCGTCAACTGGTATGATACTACTAGTATTTCTACTGGTAGCGTGCTGATGCTGGAGCGGGCAATTGACATCTCCTATGACACCACCATGTTAAAAATACCAGTCGCTAACATTGAAAAAGCATAAAACGTGAACTAGTTGGGCTGAAACGCAAACTGGTAGCATTCTGGTTCACAACTGGTAGCTTTCCCTGCAGGGTATCTATGTACCACAAACAAAGTATGTATACAAATAGGTACTAACCCGCATGCATGTGCGGAGTTTGCATAATCGGAAGTAATAGTAAATCTTACCGCATTTCCACTACTCTGCATATGCCTAAATGTATGCAACCATTTGCAATAGCAAGTAAGCACAGCTTCTAATGAAATTAAATTTTTTTTGCTGCAATACACATGCTAAGCCCTTCGACATTTTCTGCTGGGCTATGCGTTACAGTGTCGCAAATTTTACCCCTACCGAAACTAAAGATGTATACACAACAAAAAAATCAAATAGCATTCGAATCAAAATACTTCCTTGGAAAAAATTTAATAATTTTTGGCATCTGACATTAGGGTGATTCTCTAAGGTGGTAGTACTAGAACTGGCTACTTGAGGTCAATGAATTTTCGAACAAGAGAAATTATCTCCGCGAGACAAGAACATCTATTAACCATTCATTAAGTAATCTGTAAATGCCAAAGATATAACGAAAATTGTGACAAGGCGACCAAAAACAAATTTTTCTTTAACAATTTCCTTTCAAATATACTTTAGACTCGGCGAACTCTTTTCCGGTACGGTTATAATGGTGAGTCATGGCTACGGTGACCATTCGTACCGATTTTGGCGGGACAATACCGATTTTGAGAAAATTGTCCCGGTGAACATTTTTTAAAAGTTCGGACGTATATGTGTCCTGATTTTTCATATTTGCGATTAAGTCCCGATTTTCAGTGTTTTCTTTATTTATCATTCATTAAGACTCTCCCTGTACTCTGGCCCACACATAATTTTACGTACTGTTTAAGCGACTTATGCATTTCCCGCATAAACCAAGTTGAGCGAACACACACACGCACATGTACTGCACTCCCGCCCAAAACCAAGTGCAGCGAACAAACACACGCACTTGTGTTTAAAAGTAATTCGCTCGTTCTTAATTGGGTATGCATTTTTTATGCAATTCTCAAATATCTCTTCGCTGAACTTACGGATGTGATAAGTCGCTGGCATTTTCAGCTATGGTCAACGCTTAACCAGCTTGGCTATCACATAATGCTTTAAACATCACTCTCACTCCACTTCCGGAGTAATTTTGGTATGGTAGTAAGCTCAGGCTTACAAGACACACTGGGGCTCTGCATAAATGCATCCCTGAATAAATCCCAGCTCATTGCACAGTAGCCGACGGCAGCTAGAGCATGACTCCTCCAATGGAGTCCCCCACACAGGGGCTCTGCATAAATTAGGGATGTCAGTGGCAGAAATACATCGATGTTTTTCTTTGATTCGATGCATCGAAATGTACATCGATATTTTTCGATGAATCGAGGGCATACATCGATGCATCGATTTATAAGATTTCTCAGATACTGGCCCCTATTGCGAGTATCGACTGGCAGTAGAATAGAAATTTGTCGATCGAGTCGATTATCTTTTATTTTGCTATTGTGTAACTTGATCGATAAAAATTTGTACTATTGTGAAGGGTTAACTGAATTGTAAACAGCTGTTTGTTTGTTTACGTTTGTTTCTTTGTTTCGTTTACATCATTTTTAAGATAATTGCTTTTCTTATAAAATTTAAAAAAATGATGCAGTTGAAATATGGTTTAGTGATGAGGAAGATGATGTGGAAGCTAATAGATTACTAGAGTTGGCTAAAGCAAGGAGGGAATTACGAAATTCGTCGGATCCCTGGGAGTTGGAAGATGAAGTGTATGTACATATGTGAATTTTATGAATAGAAGTTACGTTCCAGATGCTTCACGGTTTGTAGGTTTTACAGGATTTGCAGGAAAAGCTGTTTTCCTCATTAATACACTTTATGGAAGTTTAAGAAATACGGTACGGTTAGCTATTCGTACAATGATGTTGGGTATTTGTGTCCAAACGCGTGACCCGAGTTAAAAAAAATACAAGTAAAACATAAAATAAAGATTTCAAATTTCCGAGCACTAGTTAAATAATAAATTATGCAGTTTTTTGGAAATTTTGATGTTGGTTCTACGCAAAAACACTGTGGATGACGTAGCCGGAGTCACATATATGTATGCACAAGATATATTGCATATATTTCACAATAGAAGCGGAGCTTCCGCCCCTACTCTTTCCGAAAATTCCTTTGCCTATGTCCTCATTCTCCTGCATCAGCTCGACCAACCGCGCAAGTTGCCTTTTGTTGCTTACAATTTTTGATCTGTAATTCAGACACGTACATACATATGTATATTTCACAATTTTTTACAACTTCCAGTTTAATTTACTTACTTTTTGTCCATTATAGTTACACTTTCTTATGTAAATTTTATAAACGCAAACTCCAACGACTAACACAGCAATAGAAGGATGAGCGATTAAAAAGTGTTCACAGTTGCTAATTGAGCGACCAAGCGACACTCACAATAGCATCGATAATCGACAATCGCTTAACAGTCGTTTATCTACTGCCAGTCGACATTCTCAATAGGGGTGAATGTTTCACAACATAATATGTTATTAGCACAATTGTACAAAATTTTAAATAAATTACTGCAACAGAGCCAATTATTTTTGTAACGGAACCTTGTGGAGCCAATTAAATTTTTTGGTAAAAGTCACTTCTCTTTTTTGTACAATTGAAGAACTGCAATGACGGTTCAATGCCAGTTTTCAAAAAATCTCGATGCATCGATTCATCGACTATTTATACATCGAGTGGAAAATTTTCGATGCATCGAAGCAAAACATCGATATTTTCGATGCATCGATATTTTTCCGACATGCCTAGCATAAATACATCCCTGAATAAATCCCAGCTCATTGTACAGCAGCCTACGGAAGCTAGACCATGACTCCTCCAATGGAGTCCCCCAATTAATATATGGTAGAAGGGTCACACCTTGCGCTACCGCTTCGTCAGCCTGCCCGCATATCTCAATCTCTCTCTCTCTCTCTCTCGCATAGCAGGCATATGAAGTGCGTGGTTGCCTTGATGTGCACCTATACATCGTACGGGCTCATTGAGCTCGATACATAACCACTCGCAAAGGTAATCTCTACCTCCTCTATTACTCTAAAGGCTCTGTTATGCATACTTGGCATTGCTTGAGAGTTGTCACATGAGGAATCTGTTAAATGAGCTTCGCGTGTAAGCGGTTACCCAACGCACAGCATTACATACGTAAAAGTCTGTTGGTTTTTGATTTCTACGTAAAAATGGTATAGCAGTGCATGCAATGCCAAGTATGCATAACAGAGCCTTAACTCGACCACAACTCTAAACCTGGTCTCCCGCTCTCCCTCAGCTAAGCACGTACAAACGAGGCAGCACTTTCGTTATCACAAAGGACATAGAATATAAGTGAGCTATAAACATAGCCAGCATCCTTATTAATAATATAATTAATGGAATTATAAAAATAATACTAATACCCTCCAAAAAAGCATGGATATGAAAAACATGAACTGTAGATGTAGTGGCGAAAATATAAATAGGGAAGAGACATTTTAGCTTTCTTTGGCTATTCCCCTTTCGATTATTTAACGCTTATTCCTTTTTATGAAAGTGTGGCTCGTTATCTAACAAAGACCATGTAAGTCAGATTTGAAACTTTGTACAAAAATTAGCAAAATTCGACAAAGTTTCATCAAAATTTTGAGCTTTTTAATTAGATTTCTTAGAAACATTCTGAGTATGCAGTTTTGTAACCTTTTTTTTTTATTATACAGTAACATAGAATTTAAAATTATAAGCTACATCTTGAAAAATAACCCATAGCAGCAGTGGCCTTCAGCTTCTCAGTTATTCGTTTAATCTGTACATACAGTATCGGTCATATCTATAGCACGCCATTTCAAAGTGATATTGTGTGCCACTTATGTTTATTTATTTATTTTTAAGAATTTTCAATTAAAATATAGTTAGAAAGCTACAAAAAAGTGCAACAAATTTTCACATAAATTTCAAACTTATTCTCGGAAGCGTTAGAATTTTTTTGAGTACACAGTTTTTTAGCACCTTCAATTTTAGTCTGATAAAGCGCAAGTTTCAAGTGGCTAAAGGTTACCGTTGATTTTTTAGAATTTTTTTCGCCAAAGGTGTTGCGGATTTCTTCCATATAAAAATATATTGAGTTTATTCATTATATGGAAGCCAATGCGACAAAAAAAATTCTAAAAAATAAACGGTAATTCGTAGCCACTTCAAATTTTCACATTATCAGACTAAAATTCGTGGGGCTAAAAAACTGTGTACTCAAAAAAATTCTAACGCTTCCGAGAAAAAAGTTTGAAATTTATGTGAAAATTTGTTGCACTTTTTTGTAGCTTTCTAACTATATTTTAATTGAAAATTCTAAAAAATTAATAAATAAACATAAGTGGCACACAATATCACTTTGAAATGGCGTGCTATAGATATGACCGATACTGTATGTATGTAGATAGTATGAATGAACAAATTTGTGTTATATTAAGTAGTATATTTTACATAGTTTTAATAATTGGATTATTTGTTTGATGCCGTCTGTACTTGGGTTTGTTAAACTTTCTAAAAGGTTCGAGTTTCTTTGTATTCTAGTGCGTTGATGCCTGAAACGGGAACAGTCTACCAGAATGTGTTCGATGGTTAGTTCTGATAGAGAGTCGCAAACCGACAAAAGGTAAATTCTGAACGTTCTATTAGAAAGCTGTGCGTTAGTTTGGTATGACCAAGCCTAAGGAAAAAATTTTGTCATGTCAAGTTTAGATATTTGGCTGTCGTAGCATGATTTTAGATAGTGTCTNCGGGAACAGTCTACCAGAATGTGTTCGATGGTTAGTTCTGATAGAGAGTCGCAAACCGACAAAAGGTAAATTCTGAACGTTCTATTAGAAAGCTGTGCGTTAGTTTGGTATGACCAAGCCTAAGGAAAAAATTTTGTCATGTCAAGTTTAGATATTTGGCTGTCGTAGCATGATTTTAGATAGTGTCTGGCGTTCAGTTTGTTGTGATTTATGTTTCGGTACCAAGAAGATGTTAGTTACCATTGGTTTGCTTGTTTCTGTAGGTAATACTTTTTGAGGAATAGTTTTATGTCATTGTCGTTAAGGTTTTGTTCTAAAAATACTGGTGCATTGCAATCAAATTTAGCCGATTCGTCTGCGAGCTCATTTCCGGTTATGTTTACATGACCGGGTACCCATATGAGGATTATTTTGGGATATCTTGATAACAGCGTATTTCGTATAAGCGACGGGTAGAAGCTGGAATTGCTAGGGTTGGCTATTGCTTCGATCGCAGAAAGTGAGTCACTGCATATTGCGAATTCTCCAATACTCTCTTGGGCGATTTGGATGGCCTTTAAAAAGGCTATCATTTCCGATGAGTACACAGAGCTATACGGAGGGAGAAGAGCAATATGTGTGACGTTTGACTCTGTTGTGACGCTGAAGCTTACGATTTCATTGTGCATTGATCCGTCGGTATATAAGAATGTACGGTCATTTAGTTCTTCTTTTATTTCTAGAAAGTTTTGGTGGTATACCGTAGGTGGTGTGGTAGACTTGTTGTGGGTATGGAGCGAAGTATTTACGATAGAGGCATTGAAAAGCCACGGGGGTGTTTTATTGTTCCGAGGTTTTATAGGGTGGTATGGAATATCCATATTTTTGCAACTTGATATTGCCCTGTGGATTACTGACTTGACCCGACTGTTGTTGGTTGTTCCATCAGCATGTTGAATAAATTTTATGTAGGGGGTATCGCTACTGCGCTTTAGGCTTTTAAATAGTTTCGAAGTTATGAGATCTCTTTGTTGTTCAATACTCAATGTATTGGCTTCATATATAATATTATTTACAGGTGTTGTGCGGTATGCACCTAGAGCGGATCTATACGCGGCATTGCGAATTGTTTTGAGTTTGTTCAGAGTTGATTTAGGGGAATAGCCGTACAGAAATAAGCCATATGCTATTTTAGATAGAAGTACACTGTTGCATATTGAAAGTAGTGAGTGGGTATTGCAGTTGAATTTATTGCTAGAGAGACACTTAATCATGTTTAAGCTATTTGATAATGAGGGGAGGATATATTTAATGTGATCTTCCCATCTGTATCTATAATTAAACATGATCCCTAGTATCTTTAGTTGATTTACTTCTTTTAGGCGAACGGTATTCCATGAGATTGTACAACAGCATGCTCTTTTGCGGCAAATGTGTATTTGTTTACATTTTTCTAACGAAAGTTGGGCTCCGAAGTATTTGCACCAAGTTTAGATTTCATTGAATATATGACTTAAGTCAATTTGTTTGTTTTTTCTTTTGTCGAGTTGCTTTATGATTGTAAAGTCGTCTGCATAGGCGCAGAATTTTATTTCCTTATGGCGTGAAAGTGTTTAGATAGTTTTTTGAACGCTATTAGGAATAGGACTACGGAGAGTGGGGAGCCCTGTGGTATGCCATTATGTAAGTATTGGCGATTCTTACTTTTATTATTACGTAATGTATCATCTTCGGACCGAGCTTCCAGTGTTTTAATTGGTCAATGATTGTGTGGGTGCCCACACGATCGAAAGCTTTAGCGAAGTCTAGAGATATAATAGACAGATGATTTTTTGATGAAAGGGAGTTTGTGATCAAAGCGTCTAAATATATTAGAACGTCTGACACGGAATTTCCCCTCTTGAATCCCATGTGCTTACTATTGATCAGCTTATCCGTTGTGATAAGCCACCATAGTCGGTTCGCTACTATTTTGTCTAAAACTCTAAAACTTTTGCGCAACAAGGGTTGAATGATATTGGACGGCATGAGTTAATTAAAGTTTTATTTGCAGCTGGTTTAAGAATTGGTATTACTGTGCTGAATTTGTTTGATTGTGGAATAAAGCTATTGAATATGTTGTTATAAAGGTTTAAGAGCCTGTGTTTTGCGTTTTTGGAGAGTTTTTTATCATAGGGTATGTTATTCGGTCTGCTCCTGGGGTTTTGCCGTTGAGCTTACTCGTAGCAATGGTTACTTCGATGGGAGTAATATCGTTTGTAACCTATTCAATTCAAAGTGCAAATTTTAAGTAACTAGGGCTTACCATTGATATTTGGTGAATTTTGTGGAAGATGTTGCTCATTTTCTGCGTACAAAGAAATTGTGCAACATACTGTTTATGGAAGAAAATGCGCGAACAAAAAATTGCCAAAAATCAACGAGTCCATGCTTCTTCCAACTTGCACTTTATTATACTAAAATTTAATTGGCTTCAAAAGTCAAAACTACTCTAGAAAATCTGATTAAAATGTTTAAAATTGTGATGAACATTTATTAAAATTCGTTGAATTTTTAAAAATGTTCTAAAAATTTTAAAATTTTGATTTACATGTTTTTTAAGTTAGTAATTTATATTTTCATAAAAAAAATAAAAATTTGTGAATTTTTTTCTTTATTTTGTTTTAAATAAAACTGTATTAAGCCTTTTTATTCTAAAAATAAAATTATAAGTTCGGATTCGATGCTTTATAAATGTCCCGATTTTTGGCCACAGAAATCTGGTCACCGTACTCATGGCTTAAAACAGCGAGCATAGATTGTTGCAGTTTGTGAAAACTTTAAATCTCAAGCAAATTATCTGTTGCAGTTAAGTTAAATTAATATTATTTGCGATGAGTAGACGATCTCATACGCTTGGGCAGTGATGGCACATGGGAGTTCAGAGAATAATTGAATGGGCAAGGACTTTTCGGTTAAACCTTATCCAAGCACAGCGTGTTGAGGAAAATGTATGTATGTATGTATGTACGTATTCGATAAATAAAGAAAAAAGGCGTGAGTACTAGGTACTCATGATATTTGATAGGTGCGTACGGAAAAGCATAAAAGTGCGTTTACATATACATAAATATAATCTCAATCAAAATCGTTAGCTTCCAAATTGGTGGTGCTTGTTATTCTCACAACTACGGTTGCTAGACGTACTGATTTTATCATTACAGTACTGATTTTTCAACTCTTGTACTGATTTTATTCATTGATTCAATCAGTACGCTAATGTCCTGATTTTTCAAAATTTTTTACTGATTTGTACTGAATTTACAATTCAAACAAAATACTTTAGGATTTTCTTAAGGTTTCTACATAAAGTTGGAACTTCCTTAAACCGTACTGTAAAAACTAAGAAGAAAATCATTTAATTATAGTTGACATGTTTCAGATAATGCTTGTTGGTACCAGTTGCGATAATATTATGGAGCTTAAACTATTTAAAAAATAGTTTAATAACAACAAATTTGAATATTCGAATGGCTTTTCCATATAACTTACAATTATTTTTTCACAATTTACTGACATTGTAAAAGAGTTTTGCATACAAGACACAGAGTTAGATATAGCGATGCCAGTGCCAGAAATACATCGATGTTTTTCTTTGATTCGATGCATCGAAATGTCCATCGATATTTTTCGATGCATCGAAGGGCATACATCGATGCATCGATTTGCATATACGATTTTTCAAATAAATAATGTTTCACAAAAAAATATGTTATTAGCAAAATTGTACAAAATTTTAAATAAATTACTGCGACTGTTCAAATTTTTTGGTCAAAGTCACTTCTCTTTTTTGTACAAATGAAAAACTGGAACGACGGTTCAATGTACAAAAGATGTCAGTTTTCAAAAAACATCGTTGCATCGATATATCGATTGCTTATACATCGAGTGGAAAATATTCGATGCATCGAGGCAACACATCGATATTTTCGATGCATCGATGTTTTTTCGACATCCCTAGTTAGATACTCCATTTGGCGAATTCTTAGTCTTTCAAAGTTTTCGCGTAGTTGAAAATATTAATTTAAGCCATAGGGATTTATAGATGAAGTCCTAAAATAGTGGTGCTTTTCCACAGTTTGAAAAAATAAGTAATTTTGTTTTTCTTTTTTCAATGACACGCTCAAACGAAGCAACTCACAGGATCTTGAGCATAAATTTTGCTTCCTGGCGCAAGGAGACCGGCTTGTAATTAACATTTTTTAAAGTGAACTTCAATCTGAAAGGATCTTAAAATGAAATGTATAAAATTCTTTGACTTAAATAGTCATATAACTGTATATGGAAATTATCTCGTTATTGCTATTCAAACATGTCATAAACATAAAATAATTTATTTGCTTCTGTGCACAATGATGTGTACACTCATGTTAAAATAAATAAAACCTTTATTTTTTATGAACTATATTTTATTTGTATACCAAAATATTGTTAAAAACAAGTACTCTGGCGTTTAAAAGTATTATCTGTTACTTACATACATTCATAATTTTGCTTTGAATAAAAATGTACTGAAAAGTACTGATTTTTTTAGCATGAAACAGTCTAACGTACTGATTTCGCGCATAACAAATCTGGCAATCCTACTCACAACTTGAGGAAAAGTTAAGGTTCTTCTTTGTGCCACCGCGCTCAATTTTTTCTGCTACACTTATTAAGCAATTTAAATATATTTTAACTCAATGCTAGAGTCAATTTTTGTTTACGTTTACATTTGACATTCCCCCTCTTCTTCTATAAAATTAGGTTGGACAACAAAAATTTATCGGTTTAATCTGAGGTTACATTATAAATTCAATCCCAATCCTAATCTCCTTTTCGAATTACCGATTAGGAGTTTAGCTCGAAAATGATGATAATCTACTTATATGTAAACCCATTATTATGCAATTCAGTTACATACATACACATGTAGGTTAGGTTAGAAATTAAACATTAATTTCATTTAATTTTATTCATTTTGCTGAATTAAATTTTTCTATTCATTTTGATTTATTATTTATTGTTTTATTTATTTATTTTATTATTTGATATTTTGATTTATTAATACATGAAATAATCGGTATGATTGATAAAATATGATACTTGCAAAATATCTTGAAAACACCGCATCAAATACTGTTTTCGAGCTTGTAGTTTGAGCATTTCTAAATTTATTCCTAAATTAAGTTTTTCTTTTAAGAATATAATCTGTGGTTCGGCTTCATCTGTCGCTAGGTTTACGTTGAAGTCATGATTACATATAATATACCATCTTTTGTTTGCAAAATGGGAAGCTAAATTCATTTGTTTGGCATTTCCTCTTACTCAATTAACTTACAGGTTTTTACAGGAACTTACAGGAAGTTACAAGAAAAATGATCCCATACCCCAAAATCCTGTAAATGAGAGCGATTTTGGAGAATGGTGTAGAGCAGGGGTTCCCAAACTTTTTTCACCTCGGCACCCTTGTTGTGCTAAAAAAATTTCGCGGCACCCCTACTCTTCAAATGTCTACGAAAACAAGAAAACACAATGCAAACTTTATGCTCCTTTAGCTTTAATGTGAGGACTGAAATTGTTTTGATGATTTCATTATTTCCTTTAAGTTTATTGGGAGCTTTGACATCATTTGACGCTGAAAGCTTGCTGGTGTATTTGTTTTTAACCGGCTTCACAAAAAGGATAACGTTATCAATTCGTCGGAATATTTTTTTTATTATTTTTTTCTATGTATGTTACCGCATAACTTTGGACCACGTTACCCGACTACTATAATCGATTTTTAAAGGAAAGGTGTTACCTGACAGCTGGTCTAATTTGGTTTAAATCTGATCATTGGATCATGAATAGATTAACGATAATCTTAAATTCTTACATGGGAATTGAAATGGGTTTTGTTTTTTTTTGCTTAAAAATTACTTGTTTATGTAAGCATTTCGTCGTTTAAAGTGCAAAACCGCGTATCAACAAAGTGCAAAACCGCGTATCAGCAAAATGCAAAACCACGTATGTGAAGTTGTAGAAATTATTTTCTAGAGGGTAAAAAGACTTATATTTCAAAATGATTATCTTTTTTATAAAGCAATCGCATTTATGGCTAGTATATTTCAGGACGAATGGATAAGGATTGAGCGAAGAGCTTGTGTGAGCAAATCCAATTTTTGGCAGCCAATGTCAGTTACGCGATTTTGCAGAATGACGATACGCGGTTTTGTACTTTAAACGACGATTTGTTGAAAATGCAGTCTCACATAGAAATGTAAAAGTAAGGCCCCTATTATAAGTTGCATTCGACTGTGGTCGAAAGTGCTGATCGAACGAATTTTCATTTGGTGTTGTGACGCTCATTCGATGAAGAATAGCGCTATTGTGAATTTCGCTCGGTTAGGTTGTTTACAATAGTATATTTATCACCGCTGAGAAGTTTTGTTTACAAATCGAGCAAAACTAAATAGCGTGATTATACATATACAGGGTGTCCCAGAAGTAACGTGCCAAACTTTAGGGCAAGGTAGGTGGGAGGGTGAGCTCACTGATAAATGAAAAATTTTCAGGTAAAATGTCACCGTTTTTGAAATATTTACATTTTTTCGAATTTGAAAAAAATCGTGCCTTTTCATGTGTTTTCTTTAACTGCAACTACAAACCGGGCAATACTTAGTAAATTTTTTATGTAAAATACTTCCAGATAGTTGCCTCTCCATACTCAAATGCAATGTAGTTAAAATA
>NW_016157436.1:68105-77265 GCF_001687245.7 Rhagoletis zephyria
TTTTAACTACATTGCATTTGAGTATGGAGAGGCAACTATCTGGAAGTATTTTACATAAAAAATTTACTAAGTATTGCCCGGTTTGTAGTTGCAGTTAAAGAAAACACATGAAAAGGCACGATTTTTTTTAAATTCGAAAAAATGTAAATATTTCAAAAACGGTGACACTTTTACCTGACAATTTTTTGTTTATCAAGGAGCTCACCCACCCACCTACCTTCCCCTAAAGTTTGGCACGTTACTTCTGGGACACCCTGTATATGTAAATTTGTGCAAATTAAAATGAAAAAAAAGAAAGCGAGTTTATAAAAACGTGGTAAAAATAAGTACAACGAAGTTCTGTTTCAACGATTCGTCAGAGTATGAGAGCTTGGTAAACTGGCCAGGAGTAGAAAATGTTTAAGAGGGTTTAAGTGTAGTCTTTCGAAAATATTTTGATATCAAATATATTTAAGAAATTTGTCTACAGATTTATTAAAAACTTCCGGCTGTCTAAAGAGGCGTTTGTGAGTCAAATCTATTTAAAATATTTTAAAACTATCAACAGCTTACGATTTCGTTCTCAGAGATCGTGCCAGCTGAGTATTGAGATTTTCTTTCACAAGTAAAACCAGGCTTCGAACTTGTGTTTAATATTCACGACGTTAGAACTGCATGAAATTAATAAAAATTGTTTAAAATTAGTGTCTAGCCGCCACAAAGTAAAAAACGAGTGCAAAATCATACATTTTTCACAATTTTCTAACATGTCTCTTCACCATCGAAAGCAAAATTCTATTCGAAAGAAAATTCGCTACTCAAGGAAAATTTTGACACGGGTGCATAGCTCATAATTTCACTTTCGATGTTCGATCTTCGATAACCAGCGAAGATCGAAAATCGAATGCAACTCATAATAAAGGCCTAAAAGTCAGTCGTATTTTTAATGCAATCTTGCCAACATCACTGTTTTCTGCATACACTTGCATCCAGAACTCTCTTGGCTGCCGTGGTAGTATTTAATATTCAAAGTGCTGTCTTCACTGATGTCCAGAAGGTTTTCAAAAGCTTAATTGGTCATCTCAGTAGGTTTACTTTTCGGGCCACATGACAACGGGTTTGTTATCCAGCTGAAGCCATCCTCAGAGTCAATGTTGGGAAAATATTCGACAATGGTTTTTTCTAAACCTTCCAAGTTAACGCTGGTAATGCGCCTTGACGCTAAGAAAATAATTTTTATAGCCAATTTCACGAAAGCAATTTATATGATAAATAATTTTAATTTTTTAAATTTTATGTGGAAGTTGCTAGTGAAGCCGGCTGTTATCAATTTTCTTAGCGTTAACTTCAAACTACTTTGTTTATTTATGGGGTTTTCATGCAAATTGCTAGAAATGCTAAAATATACATATCCCCAATAAAATAATCTCGACGAGCTGGAAAAAACCAGAGATGTATTTTAAATTCGTAGGCCTCTGTTATCTTCTCAGCGACATCAAATACGGGTTTTAAATCTAGTGGCGGCATCTTCCTAGTCGCCAGTGAATACCGAGGGATCATACAGGGACTTCTCGTGGCGTCTTCTTCCCTTGCTTCCTCCTAGCCATCGCTCCTTTCGTTTTTCCAACCACCGCAAATATCCGCACACTTGCTCCATTTCATACCATTGTTCTGTACAAATTTGTCGATAGCTTTAAAAATTTCGTCGCTGTTCTGAAGTACTTCGTTCTTCTTCGATTTGCATTGCGAATGGGTACCTCACTAACACGAGAAGACTGCCTTTAAAATCGTGTTGATTTGAGAGTGGGATTGTGAAGTTCCAAAGAATAAGTAACATATACACGTGCGCGAAGCTGCCGCGCTTGTTACGAGAACAGCCCAGCCAGCAAACAGTCTGAAAATTGATCCAAAAACGGGAAGAAAAGTGGATGAAACGCGGATTAGGTCTACAAAAGTACCGAAAGTGGTTGTGAAAAGGGTACGTTTTCGGCTATTTTTCTGAAAATTTTCTGATTCACTTTTACGTTGACAAAACGTACTGGGGAACAACGCTTAAGAGCGACATATCCCTGTTCTGCAAGCTATTTGTGTTTTGTATGGGGTTTGATGAAACGCTGAAGGTAATTTTAACAAAAATCTAAATTTTTTGATTTTCTGGCCGCCATGTTGAAGTTTGATCAAACCGCTTGCGTTGTGTACAGCGCTGCTGTCTGCTTAAATTTAAGCAAAATCGCTTAAGTTTTTCCTGCGTCTTAAAATGTTAAAATTTTCTCCGCTTTGCTAAATATTTTTATCTATGTAAATAGTAACATTTTTTTTTGTGATTTTATGGCCTTACAACAATTATATTCAACAATTTTATTGAACTCGAGGCCATTTTTTTCAAAAATAAAAAATTATTGTAGCTTGTCCACAATAGTTTTTCATTTAAAACGGCCTCGAGCTCATTAAAATTTGTTAAATATAGTTATCATAAGGCCATAAAATAAGAAAAAACAAATAACTTAAGGACGAGCACACCTAAGAGTTGAACATTTAAAAAATATAATTATTAACAAAAACCAACAAAACCAACAACCAAATGATCAAGTGTGAATTGCAGCGGAATAGCTGCGCTTGATTGTGTTGGCTTAACAAATGAAAAAGTGGGAAAAAGCAACAATAATTCACAAGACGAACTTAGCACAGTGCGTAGGCAACTGGCTGAGTCAGTGGGATCGTCGGTTCGAATCCTACTGAATGAAGTCTGATGACGAAATGTGGTGATTTCCGAAATAGCTATCACCTCTACCATTTTTTCAAAAAATAAAAATTATTGTTGCTTGTCTACAATAGTTTTTTAATTAAAACGGCCTCGAGCTCAATAAAATTGTTGAATATAACTATTCAAAAAGGATAATTTTACTCAAAAATTCATAGTCAGAAGAGTTACTATTTGAATAAATTTTTTAAATTTATTTTAGGGAGACTGTCATCCGGATCCCACATAAAGTTCCAGCAAATGTTGCTCTACGCTAGGGATGCACAGCAGAGGTGCACGCAGTCGACGTCGCGGGCAAACTGCGCGCACGCGAGCGTGCTAGGCGAGGCGAAGTGAGCTGTACGGAGATGGCAACGTATACATATTAACCACTACACACTTATTTTCAAGTAAAAATGTATGTATGTGTACTTTTGCGACAACTGAGCCAGTGTGGCATCAGGCCACCAGAAAAAGCCAATTCTTCCAAACCAAAAGCGCCAAGTTTTTATTATCATGTTTAATAATTTTTTTGATTCAGTAAAGAGTGTATATACATATCCATTTCCTCACGTTTTTAATAACAAATTAATTTCAATACATTTCTAACAACGCAAAACATATTTAATTTACCTATTCCTCACATTTTATTCAGTAAATGAATTCCATCTTAATGTAGAATATTAGTGTATAGTGTATACATACATACATATNATCGTATGCTGCGAATGGTTTATTATACCAAAGCCAGTCTTCCGACATAAGCTACTATTCTATACGAACACAGATATGTATACTTCCCAATAGTCTTGTAAAATGCCCAATACCCAAATCCCTCGCATGAGTTATTATCGGTAAAAAATTGGGTACGCTCAAATCTGGCATCGCTGCAGCAACTACAGCGCCAGTGAAAGAGTGTTGATATTTTAGTACAATTGTACTTTTTTCACTACAATTAATTTTAAAAGTACAATTTCAATTTAAGTACAATTTCAACATCAAAAATACTTTTTGTACCAAACGCTCAAATCTCTTGTAGCACTTTGATTCTTAATCCGTTTACATTTAAGTAAATGGATATACCTATATTTCATATTTGCTACAAAACGAAATTATAATGTAAACGTGATTGTGAACAGTAATATTAGTGATGTGCGTTATGGTGATTGCGATTTCTTATCACCGGCGGGTGAAATATCCCTCATCGCTATTTATTTTGAAAAAATCTTTGGAAATGCAATTTACCTATTGGCGATACTGCAGAAATAGAAGTAATTGAGCAATTCGGGGGTTGAAAGTAAAAAAATGTATGTAAATTCCATGCGTTGAAATTAAAAATTTCTTTTGAGGATTTCCATTTTATCGATAGTGATCTAATTTATGTTCATTAATATGAACTGACCTATATAGTGTATTAATGTTTTATCATCATTGTCTTCATCTTTGACAAAATTACACGGTCACCCGGTATTTATTTTATTTTTTTAAATAATTTTAATAATTTTTTTTTATAAAATTGTAGCTCAATAACAAACAAAAACCTTGCAAATAAATCGAAACTTGAAAGAATGAAAAAATCAACAAAGTTTCATCAAATTTTCACAGTCTTTGTTCAGAATTTGTAGACATGTTTTGGGTTAACATTTTTGTAGCCCATTCATTCTAGTATAATAACGTGCAAATTTGAAGTGTCTAGAAAATTGATTGATTTTTTGAATGTTTCTGTTTGCGGTGTTGCGCACTTTCTTCCATATAACGAACGTTCGCATTTTATGTTATATGGATGAATGCGCGTGTAGCGTTGTGGTTTTCTATTCCAATATTTTAAATTAAGCTTTATTTTATAGTTTTTCTTAGACAATGATAAATGATGTACACAAATTTCAGTATGGAAAAAAAGTGCAAGACCTTCAACGAAAAAAGTTCTCAAAAATCTACGAGCATTGAGAGTACTCTCTCGGTCATTTAAACATCTCGGACTCGCCCACCACTAAAAATGATTATTTAAATCTAAATTATATATTAAATGATATTTAATATTTGCATTAGAGATGAAATTTCGACAAATTTATTTAAGCAAAAATGTTAAGCGCATATGCAGAATGTGGAAGCGAGATTCTTCTGCTTGCGTTTCTATGTTTATATCATTTATCAGTTTAAGCACATACGATTAAATGTAAAAAAAAATATTTTTAATTGCGGATCCGAAAGAATTATTTATTAGTTGCATTGAGTTACGCAAAAATAGTGCCGAAAATCAATCGATTGTGCTGAAGGTGCCGGCTGCTTCCGAAAGGGCCGAAAATGGCACAATGCACACTCATTTTCCATCACTGTCACACATACAATCTCACTATTCTGTTGACTTCGTTTTCCCCTTCCGATAACTTTTTGCTTCCGCGCTTGCCCAGCACCGCTGTGCAAAGCTTTGCACGCGCAGTCGCCCGCGACACATATGTGCTGATTTGGGCATCCCTACTCTACGCAATTCCCGATCTGCGGTCGTCGCATTTTCAAACCTCCGAGTGTACTTCTGCCATGAAATCGCTTCTCATAAAAACCATTTTCCGATCGGAGGCGACTTAGAGCTTTAGGTGCCTTCATTTGCGTGACAAGATCAACACGCACATTATGAATAACATGATGCCAAACTCGTTTTTACATGCATACAAAAAACTAGCGAAAGGGCACATAACTGTTATAGGAGTATGTGTTGAAAGCCTGAAAGAATGTGTAATAGTTTTCAAATTTAGCAACTGTTAGGCCAGATCTCAGATGACCTACTTAAGTAGAGATTGTTGATTAATTTCCACTATTCATTTTCAGATCATACATTTAGTCTGCACTTAAATGGCCAATTTTGCTATTTAAATATGGGATATGCAACCCTGTGTTTATACCAAACAATCAAGATTGATTGGTAGGTTGTTTTCGGGCGCGGCAACACTGGTTGTGTATTTGTCCGCACCACTATTATACTCTAGCCACTAGCGGCACCCCAGGCATACGCTCCCCTGGGGTGCCGCGTCACCCACTTTGGGAAGGCCTGCTTTAAAGAATTGAATTCTTGTAAAAATTACATAACATTGCTTTATCGACTTTTTTATAAAGTTTTCGTTTATGTGTTTACATAATGCTACGATCTTGGTTTTAAACTACGTACACTTCTTTAAATGTTCATGTTTTATTTAAGAACTTATTTATGTAAATTTATAAGAAGATTAAAAACATCAATAATTATGTTCTCTTAAGTACCCGCATCGAGGTACTTAAGCGGGTTCTTTTAAGTACCCAACCCGTCTAAGTACCTCAAAAAGCTGACATTTTTCGTGAGGTACTTAATCGGGTTTTCTGATATCGAAGTATTGATTAAAATAATAAAATTATAGTTTAAAAAAATAAAACCCCTTTTTTATAATTTCCATTCGTACTGTCATCAGGTATGTAACTTGAGAATAGAAATCGCTGCATATTTTAGGCGCATCAATATTACATAGTTACATCCCGAGCTAATAAAAGGGAGGTAAAAAATCAACGGTAATTTTTAGCCACTTGAAACTTGCACAATATTACACTTTTTCAGTGTTCTAAAAATATTTTAAGCTTAGGTTTATATGTTTTAAGTGAAAAGCCTTAAAAATTAATATATAAGCATAAGTGACAAACAACATCATTTTGAATTTGGTCCGAAATGATAGATATTTCCAACACTGTATGTATGTATAAATATGTATAATCAATGACTTTAAAGAATGGAAGTCTTGTAAAAATTACATAATATTGCTGTATCGATTTTTTATACAGTTTTTGTTTATGTGTTTAGATAATGCTACGATCTTGGTTTTAAACTACGTACACTTCATTAAATTTTCATGTTTTATTCAAGTTATATGTAAGTTAACAAAAAGATTACCAACATCAATAATTATGTTCTTTTAAGTACCCGCATCGAGGTACTTAAGCGGGTTCTTTTAAGTACCCAACCCGTCTAAGTACCTCAAAAAGCTGACATTTTTCGTGAAGTACTTAAGCGGGTTTTACTGATATCGAAGTATTAACTAAAGTAAAAAGTCATAGTTTAAAAAACTAAAACCTCGTTATTATAAGGTGCAATCCCGTATTCCTCGGACTAAAACTAGTAAAACTGTCAAAAAATAAAAATTCGCTCAGAGCGAGAGACTAACATTGAAAAGTACGGGATCGCTTTCTAGTAAAAATCGTAGCTTCTGTCAACTTCAACATAACCTACAAATTTTGGTTGTAAACTTTTGCTTATTTTTTATGTAAACACACTCAGCTCACACATGTAAATAAATTACTTTCAAATTCATTAGAGTCCACTTAAACAAGTAATTAAATACTTTTCAACATGAATTAGCAGAGTGCACTTTTCTTTTGTTTACAATATGGTTGCCAAACACACCACAGCTGATCGTTTGACACATTTACCAGAATTTACCAGCAAAAAATTCTTGGACTAATAGCCCCGTCAGAATGAGTACTTTGCGTACGTGACGCTCAAGGATGAAACTGACGTGACGTGAATGAACGTAGAGCGGCGCCGCAATGTAAGCGTTAATGTATATAAACAAAAATCAGCTGTAGTTTGTTGGCGGCAAATGTCTCGCTGTGTTGAAAACAAAAATTTTGTGTTGTGATAGTTTAAAATCAAAAAAAACTGATAAAAATGGAAACTATAGAAGTCATACTGATTATATTGATGTTGCTGGAAGCCAGAGAGTGATTTAAGAGGATTTATGGAGTTCGTAGTTGTTGGGTGCGACCTGCTCTGCAAAATCGTGACACCCATGGATTTTTTAGCACGCATTTTGGATTCACTGAGGAATTCAAGCAAGCAGTTCGAATGGAAAAGCCTGTATTCGACTTGCTCCTTAGTTTAATAAGAGAGCGAATAAGCAAAAATTCTAACCGACCATCTATTCCCCCAGAGTTTCGTTTATACTTAATCCTCAGGCACATTGCTTGCATTATAGTTAGGTTGGGAGGCTGCCTCCGTAGGTGGATGCGCAGTAGCATTACAGGTATTAAATGATAATTAAATAAATTTCAATTTTAGCAACTTGGCTCACGGAGGGAGTAAGCCATTTTATTCCTGCGCCTTTAAAATAGGGCTCTCCACCATGAAAGAAATCTTTGGGGAAACGTGCGATGTCTTGTGGGAGATACTTGGTCCTGTTTATTTGTCAGTTCCACTGAAAGATGAATGGAAGCGTATTGCCACGGACTTTTATTTAATGTGGGATTTACCTAATTCTATTGGTGCGATTGATGGTAAACGCATCAATATATTTTGCCCATCAAACCCGGGCTCCCTTTTTTACAATTACGACGTATTCTATTGTTCTGCTGGCGGTGTGCGATGCCAATTACACTTTTACTGGTATAGATATCGGGGCTTACGGTTCGCAGAGTGATTGATGGCGGCATTTTGTGGAATTCAGGCTTTGGAAAACTCGTATACAATGGAAAACTGGATCTGCCTGAAAACGGTATATTACCAGACACTGATATAAGTTTCCCGCACTACTTTGTTGGTGATAACGCGTTTCCATTGAAGTCATTTTTAATGAGACCATATCCAGGTTTGTATGTATACATAATTTATACAAAGTGATTTCCTCAATAAATGCATACTTATTTTATTAAGGAGCCAACTTGCCTCTGGACAGACAAGTTTTTAACAAGCGGTTGTCCAGAGCACGGCGCGTAATTGAAAATGCCTTTGGAATTTTATCTTACCGTTGGAGAATACTTTTAAGTCCTTTGCAAATGAGCCCTGCATCTGCTGAAAAAATTGTTAAAGCTACCGTTGTCCTCCACAACTTCGTTAAAATGCACGATGGTAGCTATTGTCCAGCGGAGTATCTCGACCAGGAGGAAGGCGACGGTTTTAAAAAAGGATTGTGGCGGAGTGATGTTTCAACGCCTTTACAAAAGGCTCGGAGGGTAGGCTCGAACAATGCATCACAAAATGCCTTCAAATTAAGAGATATATTGAAGAATTTTCTCGTATCCCATCCAGTACAAAGTAGACCCCAATAAAGAAAAAGGTAACCTATATTTTATACCTTTCTGGTGAACATAATTTAATTAAGCTGTGAAGCTGTGTTTTTCTGTGATCTGTTTAAATTTTGTGTTTGATAAAGCTGTTTACGCTTATTAAAGTAAAAAATTAAAAAAAGTGTTAATAAACTTCTGGTGCACAATTTAAAGATAAGTAAAACATCAAAATTTCCCGTAAATTTGATTAATTTAACTTGATATTCTTAATTGCATGTGCCGAGTATTTTGTTTCATATAATATATTGTTGTTGTACAATTGTTTTTGTTTGTGCACATTGATTTTGCTCTTTTTGTCTTTTTGTCATTTCTGCTGTTTCATCTTTGTCACAGCTGTTTGCGTTGTGTTTATTAGGTGTC
>NW_016157436.1:79999-106074 GCF_001687245.7 Rhagoletis zephyria
TTTTTTTAGTTTTTTCGTGCCGAGTAGTGGAAACAGGAGTTTGTTAAGTGTCGAGATCTAGAACTATTCAGCTACAGAATCAAATTCATCAGCTGATTGGATATGCTAAAGATAGTATTTCAATTATTGAGAGTGGAAATAATAGTTTTCTTTATAGTAAAAATCGAGTCCGATACGTCAAACGTGCTGGAATGACAGTTAAAATCTTGACATAAACCACGGAATGATTCGTTTAGTTCAAAATTAGTTTTGCATGGCTTTAAAAATAGAGGTCGAAAGTGTCTTGACATTCGAGAAGGAACATTAAAATTTACCTCAGCCAGGAGGGCCGGGCTATTAATCAAGCCTGTCATTAATTTTACGATAAATATTATACCCAGCATTTCTCTACGACTTGCGAGTGTAGGCAAATTTATGAGCTTTAGACGACTTGTGTAAGGGGGGAGATTGTAATCTGAATCCCAAAAAAAAAGGTTCCGTACGTCATGCGGACTGCGCCCCTCGTGTCGGTTGGGCGGGAATGGAGGGTAAAAAGCCGTTGGGATTAATTAATTAATTATCGCATTTTCAGGAAATACTTCCTAAAGAATTATCTAACGGGATTTCGGAGTTGAATTCGGGTTACTTTGAGATACTTTCATTTCGTAACTTGCTTTTACCTACGGAAAAATTTTGTGTGGAGGAATATGCTAACACCGTCACGAAAAGATTGTCCAAATCAAGAAAATTTATTCTCAGCTTCAAATTGCCCTCTATTATATTAGAATTGAACTTTCCTTAATTTTTCGCAATTAAATTTTGATTTACATGATTTTTTTTTAAAGATTGAGCTATACTAAAAAAAAATCATGAAATAAATTCACCGATGAAAACATTTTAAATATCGTAAAAAGAAATCAATACAAAATGCTTTTGTGAGTGACTGTATACATATACCTTAATATAGAAAGGCCCTAACTCTTTTCTTTCGAAATTCAGTTTTATACAAAAGTCGGAAGATTATTCACCAAGGTCGTAATAGACTTCAAAACCAACTGATACATCAATAAATTAGTTTCATAGATTATTAAAAACCAGTGCTTTTAAGAAAATTGTAATTGAATAACTTTACTTTTTATTCAGATTTTTAACTACTCTATAAAGAAGCAATCATGTTAGATGGGGCCTTTCTCTATTACGGCAACGATATGTACATATGTATGTACATGCAGTCAAAGACAAAAGAAATTGCCAAAAAACAACGCGTTTTTCAGCAACTTTGAACTTGCTCTTTGTTATACTAAAATTTAAGGGGCTATACTTAACTTATACTTAAAATTTCTCTAAAAAATCTGATAAGAAAGTTGCAAATTAGTATCCAAATTTAATTAACCTAAACTACATTTTCATGAAAACTTAGCGGAAAATATTAAAAAAAGAGCTACATCTTTGACCATAGGTGGATGTTACAGCGTCAAATAAAACAACTATTTATTTTATTTACACTTTCAGTTGAATTGCAAATTTTTTATTTTTTCAAATTAATTCACTTCTAATTTTTTCTCTTTCATATCAATATATATTGCTGATTTACAATATAGATATTTGTCAAATACATGTTGATCACGTATGGGAATATCCCTATTTTGTTACTAAATACTGAATACACAAAAAAGATTTTAAATTTGGGCAAAAATTTGGGGAGCTTTTTAAAGTTTTGCAAAAAGTTTGATGTTTTGATTTATATGGTTTTCGGTTTAGTATGAACTTTATTTAATTGAAAAATTTACGAAAAATAATTGTCATGGAAAACATCTTAAATATTGTCAAAAAATTCCTGTATACTTATTTTTATGGGTGACTGCATTCTCCGTTATTCTGGGTGAAATGAATGGTAATTCCAAGTTATATGTACATAAGTCTGAGTATGGTTTGTTTTTTAAATTAACTAGAAAAACAATGAATGTGATAATATTTTTTTTTCTTTTTTTCTTAAATTAATAATTGAATATGTTGAGTATTATACAGTATCGGTCATATTAATATCACCCCCATTTCAAAGTGACTTTGTTTGTCACTTATGTTTAATTATTTATTTTAAGAATTTTAAATTAAAACACAGTCTATCCTCTAACAAACCCCATATAAACCCAATTTTAAAACTTCGTAAAAGACTACAAAAGAATGCAACAAATTTTCATCGAAATTTAAAATTTTTTTCTCTGAAGTGTTAGAATTTTTTTGAGTACACAGTTTTATAGCCAATTCCATTTTAGTTTGATAATGTGAAAGCTTCAAGTGACTAAACTTAACGTTTATTTTTTAGAACTTTTGTCGCATTTGCTTCCATATAACGAATAAACTCAATTTATTTTTATATGGAAGAAACGCCTTCGGCGAAAAAATTCAAAAAAATAAACGGTAATTTTTAGCCACTTGAAGCTTTCACACTATCAAACTAAAATTGAATTGGCTATAAAATTGTGTACACAAAAAAATTCTAACACTTCAGAGAAAAAAATTTTAAATTTCTATGAAAATTTGTTGCTTTCTTTTGTAGTCTTTTACGAAATTTTAAAATTGGGTTTATATGGGTTTTGTTAGAGGATAAACTGTGTTTTAATTTAAAATTCTTAAAAGTAAATAATTATACATAAGTGACAAACAAAGTCACTTTGAAATGGGGGTGCTATTAATATGACCGATACTGTATAATACTCAACATATTCAATTATTAATTTAAGAAAAAAAGAAAAAAAAATATTATCACATTCATTGTTTTTCTAGTTAATTTAAAAAACAAACCATACTCAGACTTATGTACATATAACTTGGGATTACCATTCATTTCACCCAGAATAACGGAGAATGCAGTCACCCATAAAAATAAGTATACAGGAATTTTTTGACAATATTTAAGATGTTTTCCATGACAATTATTTTTCGTAAATTTTTCAATTAAATAAAGTTCATACTAAACCGAAAACCATATAAATCAAAACATCAAACTTTTTGCAAAACTTTAAAAAGCTCCCCAAATTTTTGCCCAAATTTAAAATCTTTTTTTTTCGCAAAAAGTTTGTTGTTTTGATTTATATGGTTATTGGTTTAGTATGAACTTTATTTAAATGAAAAATTTACGAAAAATATTTGTCATGGAAAATATCTTAAATATTGTAAAACACCTCCGTATACTTATTTATGTGAATAATTGTGAAATAAAACTTACTTCAAATTTATCACAATAAACAAAACTAAACTAAAATTCATCACAATAAAACATAACTGAATTCAAATTCAATTTCAAATCTATCACAAAAAGTAATAATTAAAAAAATTTACTTAAAAGCTTTGTCCGCCACTGTGCTCAAAATTTAAAATATCTATTTTAAGCCTATCTTGAAGTTCTTCAGGGTACTTCAATAAATACCCATCCAAAACTTTTAAAAACTCTGCATTTCGGCTTACTGGCTGAGAGGCTTTTTCCGACTTCTGCAGCCAATCACTCACAGCTCCACACAGTGTGTCAAAACGATCTTCATCTCTTTTCCTCTTTGTCTGGCGACTTGTACGAGAAGCTGCTCCTTCCTCACTGCAAGCGCTAGAGAATGGCATTTGCGTTGGCGATTGGGCAATGAAATCGACCTCGGGTTGCGAGGGCTCCTCCTGCTCAAAAATGAGTTGCGAGTCACACACAACTTACTGCTCCGTTTGTGGCGTAAAAGTTTCCACGCTAGCGAAAGAGGTACTATTTGGTTGCGACTCATACATAATGTGCTGCTCCGTTTGTGGCGAAACACTTCCCACGCTGTCGAAAGTGGTATTACCAAAAGTCCTGTCATATGGAAGTATTTAATTAGTTTATGTTTATACATATATTATATCAGATCAATAAGAGCTTACTGTCGAGGTGCAACGTGACGTGCCAAGAATCCTATCGCCTCCATGTATTGCCAACCACCAATGTCCTTCGCAGCACTTCCAGAAGGCGCCTTCCTGCTTTCTTTCACAAAACGGTCTCGAAGAGACCTCCAGCGACTCTGGCACTGCTCTACTACAAATTTTTAACAAATTTACAACAATTCATTGCAATTTCTTTAAAACATTCAATTACCGGAGGCACCTGCGGCAGCCGCCACATAATTCCAGGCTTTCTCTTTTGCCAATTTGTTCCTATAACTGGNAGGAGGCACCTGCGGCAGCCGCCACATAATTTCAGGCTTTCCCTTTTGCCACTTTGTTCCTAAAACTGGGAACACTTTTGTCAAAAAGACAAGGGTGCATTTGTATCGCTTGTATTAATGTATATTCCATTTTATTCACTTTTATTTTTTATTCGTACAAAATCACAACTTTCTTTCACTAAATCAAATATTGCGCGCGAGATAAAATCCAAATGACAAGCAGCTGTCATTTGTGTTACGTACGCCAAAAGTTGAGAGTTGGCCAACGTTCGTCGGTTCCGTCAACGCAAGGGTTGCCAATCTGGCGCTCTACATGCAAATACACGTATTTAACTCAACTGTCAGTTTCATACTTGAGCGTCACGNCTTTTTTTCTCTAAATCAAATATGGCGCGCGAGATAAAATCCAAATGACAAGCAGCTGTCATTTGTGTTACGTACGCCAAAAGTTGAGAGTTGGCCAACGTTCGTCGGTTCCGTCAACGCAAGGGTTGCCAATCTGGCGCTCTACATGCAAATACACGCATTTAACTCAACTGTCAGTTTCATCCTTGAGCGTCCCCAAAGTACTCATTCTGACCATTCTGACGGGGCTATAAAACTGGTGACTTTTGACAGAGAGAGAACCGTATTTACTCTCTTTTTTGCCCTCCCAATAGTCAGAGAACCGCGTACGGGATCGATTTCCAGTAAAATCTGACTGATTCTGACTATTTCTGACTAGTCCGGACACGTACGGGATCGCAACTATTATTTCCATTCGTACTGTCATCAGGTATGTAACTTGTGAATAGAAATCGCTGCATCTTTTAGGCGCATCAATATTACAGTTATAGTAACATCCCGAGCTAATAAAAGGGAGGTAATAATAAAAATATAAAAGCGGCGCATGCGAGAATTTGCACCAGTGGTATTCATCTAAACCGATAACTTTATCAAGCAGATAATCTTATAAGTTTACGCACTCTGTTACAGGAACGATCCACACTCTCTTTTCGTTTACACATGCGAAAATAGTCGTGTTTTCTTTGGTTACAGAGCACAGTTTCACTAACTTTATACTACTAGCACGAGGATAAAGAAATTATAGAAACTAACTGCCTAAACGCGAGAAAATTATATTCACGAGATAATATTTATTTAAATAAATATACATATAACATAAAGGCTATTTATTTGAAGCTAGTTAAAAGAAACAATGGCAGAATGTCTGTTTGTGTATGAATTCATGTTACACGGCTACCAAACTTTGCGGCCAAATTATTAGTGAAGCAAAACAAACAGAAGGGATAATAATTGAACCAGATCTCTATTAGGATCACATCGTTGTTGTTGAATTAGCGAGCAAAATTTGTATGCGGATCCCGATTATTGCCCAAGAACACAGTTGCCAGATGTGGGGATTTTGTCCCATTTTGGGGATTTATGAAACCATTTGGGGATCGTTTTTTTCGTTTGGGGATGTGGGGATTTTATGGGGATTTTTGTTTAGTTTCAAACCTTGATATTGAAATTAAAAAATATATTTTTCTGGCTGCCCATCAAAATTTCTCGAATAAAGATTTTATTAGTACATACTTTTGGCGCGATATGTTTGTAAGGTTTTCTTAACGCCGTCAAAGCATTATTCGACGCAGATTTCTGCTTTGATTGGCTTTCACTGAACAAACAATTTTCGCAACAACCTCCACGAAAGAAATTCTAAAAAATAAATGGTATTCTTTAGCTATTTGAGACTAGTACTTTATTACACTAAAAAAGTTTGATTACTTTCTGATTTTAAACTATTATTTATGCTATTTCTGTTGTAGATTGAATTATATTTTAAAAGAAAATTAGTAAAAATAAATAAATAAACATATGTTGTAAAAACATATAACTTTGACGTATGCACATATACATATATAAATTTGTGAAAATGTGTAGAGAAAAGTATTCAAAACTGTAATAAAATGAAAACTGTGTTAAAATAAAAACTGTATTAAAATGAAAACTGGATTAAAATGAACTAACACAAATGTGAATACATACTTTTTTTATTTCTTACTAAAGGTGATTTAAATGGGGATTTAAAAGATAAATGGGGATTTTTTGGGGCTGCGGCCCGATATGGGGATCGGGTACAAAAATATTCTGGCAACACTGCCCAAGAAAGCATAGCTAGATTTGCGACAGAGTTGCATTGGCTTCAGTTTATCAAGTTTATTCAGTGAAATCGCAGGAGGAGTTTATCAGAAATATGTAAACGAGTTTCCTTACAAATTTTGACACTTCATTTATAAGGTTTACACAATTATAAGTTTATACGGTTTACAATGCATTTATATGGTTTGATGAATACCCTTACTATATCAAAGTATTGATTTTTTTTAAGCACCTCTATTTTTTAATCAAAATTTTCAATACATGTATGTATATAGAAGTATTGAAATTAAAGTAAAGCGCCGCAGGCGAAAGTTTTTAACAAAAAATCGCGCGAATTTTTATTACAAATTTTCATTATATATCGAGGTATTGAACTAAAACGACGCAGGCGAAAATTTGTAATAAAACATCGCGCGATTTTTGATTACAAATTGTCAATATTTATCGATATATAGAATTAAAAAGGGCCGCAGGCGGAAATGTTTAGAAAAAAAACTGCGCGATTTTTTATTAAATTTTTTGAATATTTATCGAAATATTTAATTAAAAAAGGGATTTTTTATTAAAAATTTTCACTTTGCCTCACAAAGTATTCACGGTCTGGCATTACATTCTTCGCGGCCATCGCTCAACAATTGTGTGTTTACAGATTGTTTGGGAATAAAAACTTATTTAAAGAACACTTTTATAAGCATTCATTGTTAAATATTTAGTAAAACAAGTAAGTTAAATACCCGGCGCACGTATTAAAGATAGGTTTTTCACCTTACCGAAAGCTACCGCTACATGGTAAGCCGGGGCGTATCAATTTTGAGTAAATTAGAGTCTTTAGATTTCGAAATTTTGAAGTTTCAAGCAGTTCTGAAATTTACCGTTATATGTAAAGCGGCTTCAATTTTAGTCCGCTTTCAATAATTTTCAACGTTTTGCTTTTATGTGGCAAGCACAATAACCATACCGAGTTTGGTACAAATTGGTAGAACGGTTACCGAGATACATATATGTGATCATAAGTGGGCGGTACCACGCCCATTTTCCAAAATTTTATCACAAACTTATTTCTTGCACATTAGCTTTATTATTTACTGATTTATCGAAGATTTTGTATTTCTCTAAATTACCGTTATATGGGATGTGGGCGTGGTTATTGTCCGATTTTAAAAAGTTTCGGCGATTTTTTATGCTGTACCAGGGCCAACAACTGTGCCAAGTTTGGAAGAAATTGGTGCAGCGGTTACCAAGATATACACATGTAACCATAAGTGGGCGTGGCTACGCCCATTTCCGACAATTTATAATATTCTTATTTTTCGTCTAAAACTTATTGTAAATATCAATTTTGAGTGAATAATCTCCAGTAGTTACTAAAATATCGCAGTTTACGTATTTCTCTAAATTACCGTTATATGGGATGTGGGCGTGGTTATTGTCTGATTTTAAAAATTTTCGGCCATTTTGTATGTTGTGCAAAGGTCAACAACTGTGCTAAGTTTGGAAGAAATTGGTGCAGCGGTTACCAAGATATACACATGTAACCATAAGTGGTCGTGGCTACGCCCATTTTCCGAAAATTTATAATATTCTTATTTTGCTTCTGAAGATTATTGTAAATATCAATTTTGAGTGAATAATCTCCAGTAGTTACTAAAATATCGCAGTTTTCATATTTCTAAAAATTACCGTTATATGGGAAGTGGGCGTGGTTACAGTCCGATTTTGCCCATTTTCAATACCAACCTACCTTGGATAAATGTAAACCTACATACCAAATTTCGTTCAGATATCTCAATTTTTGCTCGAGTTATCGTGTACACGGGCGGACGGACAGACGGACGGACAGACAGACATGGCTTAATCGATTTCTGTTTTCATTCTGATCATTTATGTATACATTTGTCTATATCTATCCCGATTCGTTTTGGCTGTTACAAACAACCGTTATGTGAACAAAATTAATATACCCTTGTGCACAAGTGCGCTCGGGTATAAAAAAGATGTGCATTCATTTGTTTATGAAGATGATATGTTAATAAAAAGAAAAGTGATTATTGCAGTGTTTATATAAAAAAGTGAGGTAATGGGGAAATTTTAACAACAAATAACTTTAAAACTTTTAAACTAGCAATTCTACACAAAATGTTGAAGATATCGGTCGATGAGGACTTTTCAACACTCCCTGCGAATTTCATTAAAAAGTTCGCTATACTTTGCCTGAAATAGGAAATGGTCCATTATTGGAAATCTCAGCCAAGGAGTTTAATGAATATGTTCCTGCTTTGTAATGTACCATATCATATTTGAAAACCGTGTGTAAGCATAGAAAAAGGAGACGATAATAAAGAAGTCGCAAATGTGTGTGGTCAAACTTAGGATATGTTTGCAAAGGGCAGTGAGATTGGCGGCATACAAGGAATTGTAAAGTGACAAACATCTATCACGCAGGCGTTTCAAAACACTAAACGACTCCACGGTCAGGTGTCAATTTGCTCAGGCTTTGCAAAACTAAGATAGCAATGAACTGCTAACAACTTATATATGTACATAAGTAGGGATATGTACATATGTGTAAATTACATATACATTTTTAGGCAGAACCAATTTTCATAAACAAGATTTCATTCCAGAAGATCAGCATCAAACTGTGAGCCGGTTTGAAGAATGACAAAATTGTTTGTAGCGAAGGCAACAGAAGCCAACTATTATGTTGCAAATGATATACTCATTAGTTACACAGCACTGGCGCACAACAGCGCACACAGCGTGAGTGCTGACAGCTAAAGAATAATTTTTCTCATTACGTTTGGTGTGAATAGGAAACCTTGTGCGTTAATAATTTAAAAGATGCCATTGTAAATCAGGTATCTACATATTTATTTTCCGCAGTCTTCGTGTGGTCAAATTTCCTACTGAATAAATTACGTTCAAGCATTCAACTTATGGTATTGCCTGAAATGTCATATCCCAAACATTTTAAAAACATTATTTTTATACAGTTTTAATTAAATTCAATAAAGTTTAGTTTTTTGAATATTGATTAAAAGAATTTGCGTTGCTGTTAAGTAGTTGAATAAAGGAATTAAATAGGTATGAACTTTTACCACTCTTACCTCGATCGACAATTTTGCCAAATAAATTCTTTCCTCGCAAAAAGTTTCTTGTTGAACAATTCCATCGCCGATTACGAAACTGATGTTGGCACTCACTTATGGCAAGGTTAGCGCCTTTCACAAGAGCATTCAATATACCGGGGTTATCGCGAACCAGGCGACGTTGTTTTCGCCGTAATGTTGAATGTATAGCAGGATCCATATACAAAATGCCTGAGCTAAGTGGTGAAATATTATTCGGTTCGCCTACTTTAGCTATACCCCTACAAAGAAAATGTGATTACAATTTATTTTTTAGAAGTAATGCCATGGTACATATCGAAACCTAAATCGGAAACAGCCACAACTCAAAAACGCAGGGGAGGCAAAAAACTGTTGACGCTTGGCGACCCAGCAAAACATTTTCTATTTTGGTGGGCACTTATTTTTGTGCCGATGGAGTAACATATTACAATACTCTTCAAGACATGTAGATAATGCAATTGTAAACATGCCATGTTAAAGTAATGCATTCTGTAAAACAGAAAGTAAGTGGTGGACCTTCACTGGGTAAGCATTTTTCGAGATCTACCGCTTACTTTCTAGGCATCTTGTGATGCATTATTTCATCGATACAAAAATAAGCGCTTACCAAAGAGGCAAAGTTTTTGCTGGGAAGCGACGCATGCAAAACAAAAGCAGTCATATATTAGTATTTTTTCAGTTAAAAAAGGTACCTACTGATGAAGGAGAAATTTTACGAACGTTAGAAATATGGTATGTGAACTCTTTTATGGGAAACATTAATTTTTATAAAATTTTGAGT
Organism: Rhagoletis zephyria; assembly: GCF_001687245.7. Taxonomy (NCBI): domain Eukaryota; kingdom Metazoa; phylum Arthropoda; class Insecta; order Diptera; family Tephritidae; genus Rhagoletis; species Rhagoletis zephyria. Next base: position 90,220 of record NW_016157436.1, read on the forward strand.
TAATACTGTTTTTGATTTAGGGTACGATATGTACTGTTTAAGGGTTAAAACATGATAAAAACATAACAAGTTAAAACCGTTGAGAGGCAGACTAACGTTTGCCAGCAATATAATTAAAAAATTCAAACTCACACACACATTCTCATTTTTAATCTCAAACAACAACAATTGTGTACAATTTAATTTTTTTGTTTTAAATTTTATAAAAATTTTAAAATGTTCTATGAAAAAATGTACTGCTTAATTTTAATTTATTTCTTCGAAGACAAATTTTATAAAATTATATCTAATAAATTTGGATTCTTGACAACAAATTGGAAGCTTTAACCCACTGTAAAGAACAATGTGATGATATCGAGAAAAATTCTTTAGAATTTAGCCATACTTTCATTGCAATCCAAAAAGGGCTGTTGGAAAAAAGAATTGGCTCTGCTATTTATGAACGAATCCGTACTGTTTTTGATGCTACAGAGTTTACTACATCGAAAGCGAGAGTATGCACACATCTATGCTATTCTATCGCAGTAAATATGACACTTCACTTTTCAACAATTTCCACAATTTTCTTCTTCTTTAATTGTTTTCTCACGTTAATTTTAGCTTCCTTTAAAAAACCCATCGATCGACATTTTTCGTTCTCAAGGACGAAATTCTAATAATATTCGAATAAATCGCCAAAGCAAAGAACAATCGCAAATTGTGGTCGGCATTGCTGGATTCTCGTTGGAGCAGAATCGCACCGACAGAAACGCCCAAGTATGTGGGCTGCATCGATTCGAAATTTGAAAGAATTTATAGTAATTTCACAACAAAACCGCAGGTACGGATGAAAACAATACCATGGACGTATCGATACTTTTACTTGGAAGGGGTATCGAAAGAAAGTATCGATACCTTAATAATATCGGATTTAATTTAGCCTACTCGTATCGATACTTTTGGCTATTAAGGTATTCCGTATAAACTAAATAAGTTAAATTTAGTTATTTTTTAGGTCACCAGTTAACGATTATTTATCTGGTTTGATCGACCACAGAGTGGTGTTGTCTAGAAATGAACCATTTCCAAATAATCACACTATAACTGTCAAAGTGCACAAATGGTGACGGACATGCAATAGTGTCAATGGAATTAATGTCATATACATTAATACACAATTTAAAAGTGAATTAATGTCAATGACATTAATACACAGAACAAAAGTGGAATAATGTCAGAAAAATTGTGGAAATAATGTCGTTGACATTAATGCACAATTTAAAAGTGAATTACTGTCAGAAATTTTAAAAATCATGAAAGCTTTACGGTGACGTGTAATAAAGCGCAGCGAAAATAAGGTCCATGGACACTATTTCTTATTGTCCATAGACAATCGTATTACCTTTTCGAAAGCGCAGTAAAATCCATGCACATTATTGCTCTATCAAAAAAATTTTGACAAAATAAACTTCTAACATACTACATACTAGGGATGTTGCGAATGTGGAATTTTAGACATCCGCGGATTCGAATGCGGAGGTCATGTATTTTGAAGAAATAATTTAAGTGGGTTAATAAGGTGATTTAGGTAAATAAAAAATGGAAAGGTTAATAATTTTCAATAAGCTGCCTTATCCTGAGTTTTGCCCGAAAAAAAATTCACCCGAAAATTTGTATTCCGCCCATAGTAAATATGTACATGAAAACCAAAAGTGAAAAGTGAACCGGTTCGGGGAAAATTAAATTCGTGATAAGACAGAATGTTTTTTTACTACTTTAATTTAAAAATTGGAACATTGCACTTAATAAAAACTTTTTGAAAGGTCGTAAATCAAACCTGCGACACTATATAACTACTCGCTCGAAGCGACAAACTTGAAACTTGGCAAAATTGTAAATTCTTTTCGATTGACACTGCGCCAGTTGAGAGGGCTTTATTTATATATATATATTTACTAGCAGAGCATCCGACGTTGTTCGGGGTTAACAAATCAAAATATAAAAAAGGAATACAAATATTCAGTTCAGCATAATTTAAAGGAGACAAACAATTTTCTTTGCTTACATTAAGGCTCAAAGGGCCATACTTTTAGCTTTATCGTACTTTAACTAATATATATTGATCATCACTTGTCCTACAAAACTTGATCCATTATTAATATTAGGTGGATTAAGGTAACGATCAAATTTCTAAATTAAAATTATTCTACTACGGTACATTCCGATTAGCTGCCTATTCGATTAGCTGTTTTAGTATAGTTGCACTTTTTTGGTAGAATGCTTAATTCGGAAGGAGTTTTATTCATTTTGAATGAAACTTTTCCGTTTAACAGCATCGCGGGATTTAAAAACGATTTAATATTTCCATTTCAAAACAATCTAAAGATGGTAAGGTTAAAAAAACACACACAGCTTTAAATATCCGAGTTATCTAATAGATGAATACATAAATGTATATCCCCCTTTTACAATCTCATTTATATATACTTTCCTCTGAACACCTCCCATAGATACCTATATCTGAATACCAAATTTCAAGTTCATGTGACTTATGGTTCTCAATATATGGCTGATTAAAAATTCCACGCCTACGGGATGTGCCATGCCCCCTTTTATAAACTCATTCATATACACCTTACTATAAGCACCTACAATAGATATGTCCGTATACCAAATTTAAATTTAATGTGACTTACAGTTTTGAAGTTATCCATAGCTGATAAAAAAAAGTTCCACGCCTATGGGATGCGCCACGCCGCCTTTTACAAACTCATTTATATAGACCATATTATAAGCACCTACCAAATATGTACATATATAAATGCATACCAAATTTCAATATGATGCGACATATGGTTCCGAAGTTATAGCTGATAGAAATTTCAACGAATATGGGATATGCCACGCCCCCTTTCATAAACTCGTTTATATATACTCTCCTATAAACACCTACCATTTCAAGTTCGTGGGACTTATGGTTCCGAAGTTATAGCTGATAGAAATTTCAACGAATATGGGATATGCCACGCCCCCTTTCATAAACTCGTTTATATATACTCTCCTATAAACACCTACCATTTCAAGTTCGTGGGACTTATGGTTCCAAAGTTGTAGCTGATAAAGGATTCCACGACTATAGGATGCGCCACGCCCCCTTTTACAAACTCATTTATATATACCCTCATATAAGCACCTACTATTGATATGTCTTCATACCAAATTTCAAGTTAGTGCGACTTATGGCTCCGAAGTTATGGCTGATAAAAAATTCCACGCCTATGGGATGTGCCACGCCCTTTTTACAAAATCGTTTATATATAACCTCGTATAAGCACCTACCATTGGTATGTGTGCATACCAAATTTCAAGTTCGTGGGACTTATGGTTCCGAAGTTATAGCTGATAAAAAATTCCACGCCTATGGGATGTGCCACGCCCCTTTTGCAAACTCGTTTATATATACCCTCCTATAAGGCCGTTGATATGTCTGCATACCAAATTTCAAGTTCGTTATGGCTCCGAAGTTACGGCTGATAAAAAATTCCACGTCTATGGGATGTGCCACGCCTCCTTTTACAAAATCGATTATATATACCCGCCTAAGCATCTACCATTGACATGTCTGCATACCAAGTTTCAAGTTCATGTGACTTATGGTCTGGATGTTATGGCTGATTAAAAATTTCGCGCCTATGGGAGGTGCCACGCCCCGTTGTCGGATCCCAATTTTTTTCACCCTATTACAGGCTCAGTTGTAATGGCAATACTCTGTCAAAATTTTTGTTCGATTCTGTCCCTCCGTTTAGACTGCAACCTGGCACATGCATACATACATACATACTTCCACAAATATATAGTAGATATCCTTCTCTTTGCGTAAAATAATTTTTGTGGATGTCTCGGCCACAGGGCCACCTATAGTGTAAGTTTCAAGTCCAAATATTTCTTTTGAATTGGCTAAATTGTTTTCTAAATATGAGCCAAATTAGCAAGTAAATGTAATTTCTAGGAATATTCTGACCCCAGCGCCGCCTAGCGAGCAAATTTTTTGTAGTAACTTTTCAAGGTACTGATATATGTTCCAAATATGAACCAAATCGGTCCAGCCGTTTAGTAGTTTAGTGACATTCAATGTACAGAAAACTGTATGAAATTGTGAAATCGTGAGGTCTCAGCATTCTTCATTTTTCGGCAACAACAACAAAAAGTTTCAATTAATACTAAAGAAACTCATGTAAATATATACCTGACCCAATGTTTGTTCTATGGTATTTTTATAACATTATCCCAACGGTTTTTACCCTCCATTCCCGCCCATCCGCACGAGGGGCGCAGTCCGCATGACGTACGGAACCAATATTTTAAATTTTTGTGCCGAGTCACGATAGGCAGGAGTTTGTTAAGTGTCGAGATCTAAAACTGTTCAGCTACAGAACTAAATTCATCAGCTGATTTTATGTATTTATGTCAATAATTCACTTATTGAGAGAGGAGAGTATCGCTTTCTTAATGCTGAAAAGCGGATCTGATATATCAAACGTGCTGGAATGAGAGTTAAAATCCTGGCATAAGCAACGGAGTGGGTCGTGCAATTCAAAATTGGTTTTACAAGCTTTCAGAAATATGGGACAAAAGTGTCTTGATACGCGTGAGGGAACATTAAAGCTTACATCAGCCAGAAGAGACGGACTTGAAATTGAGCCTGTCAGTAATTTAACCATAAAAATTATACCAAGCATTTCCCTGCGACTGGCAAGTGTAGGAAGGTTAATAAGTTTTAAGCGACTCGTATAAGGTGGAAGACTATATTGAGAATCCCATCGGAAATTTCTTAAAGCAAAAAGTAGGAATTGTTTTTGAATTGATTCTATCTTGTCTGAGTAAATTTGATACCTTGGATTCCAAACCACCGAGCCGTATTCCAGAATCGGCCTAACTAATGTTGTAAACAGGGTTTTAGTGATATACGGGTCACTAAATTCTTTTGACCATCGTTTCACAAATGCAAGCACACCTTTAGCCTTGTTGACTGTCACATTAATGTGAAGATTAAAATTAAGCTTAGGATCCATTGTGATACCAAGGTCCACAAAATTGTATACCTGTTCCAGGTTATGGTTACCTATTATATAAGAAACTGGCAGAACAGCTTTTCGCGAGAAGCACATTACTTTACATTTCTTAAGATTTAGAGGCATAACATTTACTTTACACCAGTAAGCCATGCTGTTTAAGTCTGATTGTTTAATTAACATTTTTTATTGAAACATTTTTCAATGTGTTGCTTTCCCCTTTCAGACATTTCAGTTTTAAAGCTATTTAAGTCCTCTTTCATTGGATACCAAACTTGTTTAATTTGGATAAGCGGTTTTTTTATTATCCGGAAAGTACTCTTATTTCGGAATAAAAAATATTTGGCCAAGTTTAACTCGTAAAAAAATAACTGTAATTTTCGGTCCCTTCAATATTCGCATTTTCAAAAGATCCGCATTAATTTTTGCGAATGCGAATGCGAATTTTGAAATTAATGCGGAAGCTCCGCGGTTGCGAATGCGAATATTCGCAACAACCCTGCTATATACTATAAACATAGTATACAGCTTTAAAAGTGCATAACACCACGGCGGTCCTCGTTCGCGCGGGGGCTAACCCGCGTCGCACAGTGGGCCGTCTAATACAAGTTAGCCGGAAAATATATTTTATTGCGTCAGATGCTTAGATTTGTTATAAAAAGTGGTCTATAAGAAATTTACCTTGATCAGGGATCAATTAGATGGCACCAGAGGCTCTTTGAGGACGGTTTGTAGCAAGAACGGTATATTGAAAGTATCTATATACAAATACGCCAGAATAAAGTTTTGAACTCCCTTTTTTAGGGCACCGTTCGCTCGATTTCAATGAAACATATACAAATTTAAAGGATATAACTTCATCTAATCCAGAAATGTAAATCCCTTTATACAGGGGGCGTGGCATCTGGCATACAGACTGAAATATGAAAACTGATGTATCTCTAAAACCAATCACGCTGGGGAACAGAAACTTATGGCGAAAAATAATAGGTATTGGAAAAGGGGGCATGTTAAATTTTTTGAGTATTAATCAAAAGGAAAAATAAATATATAAATATTTCAAACTTTCGAACATAAATTTAAATGCATTCTTCATTAAATGTTATTAGAAGTAAAAGCTTTCAGGTGCAATAAATACTATATTTTTTATCTTGTTTAATAATATTAAATATGTAAAAAAAAAACATTTTAGTTAAAAATAAAATAAATACTTTAGTTCATTTTCAAGTGAACTTAATTAAAAATAAAAGTTATCGATAAGTTAAATTAAATTCATTAACTTTGCACATTTCAGTCCCTTCTTTTTAAATTAATATATAAGTAATTAACGCTTAAAATTTGAGATTTGGATGAAAATAAAATAAATAAATAATTCATGCAGTTATTAAATATTCTTAGTTTTTGCTATAGTTTGGCTTGTTAATTTATAATTGAAATTAATAATATATATATTAATCGTGTAATTAAAAAAGTAAAATAATTGAAAATTATCAAAAATAACAAAATAATCATGTAATTAAAATCAATAAATTAATTAACAGTTTGTAATTAATTATTAATCATTGAAAAGGTGCTAATATTGGTATTTAACCATTAAACGGTAATCCAAAAACCATGCTTTAATTAATAATCACTATGATTATTATTCAATATTTAACAGGTCTGGTATAATTAAATATGTTCTCGCTTTAATGGTTTACAATATACCCAAATAAAAGTTATAATATTATGTGTACTTTACTGTATTAAACTGTCGAAGTCAATAAAACCGGACATGAATGGGTAAATTGTTTTGTACTTGGTACAAGGCTGATTATTTTCGAACTAGTTCGGTTTCAGTCAGGAAATTCTAGTTTTTAAACTAGCATTTTTCCTGACGAGTTTGGAGTTTCACTGCAGGGAACGTTCTGTAATTTGACACAGCTACACATGTTATCAATTCCGCACTTATGGCGAAAAGTGGTGGATAATGTAACAGGAACAGGAACGTGGAACCTGCCATACAAACAGAAATTCTCAATCGATTATCTCTGGAACCGCTTTTGCTAACTTTTTTAAATTTTTAGTAGGTGGTAGGTTTTGGAAATTGGTTTGTATTAGAAAGGGTGATGTGGCACCTTCCATGCAAAATGTAATTTCCATATCGCTTATCTCTGGAACTTCACTTACATTTACATAAATATAATAAATAAAATAAAATGAACATTTAAATATACCATGTTTTTATAAATGGACTAAAAAGTAGAAAATAATATTTCTCAGTACCATAGAATTTGTTTTGATAACTTTTGATTTTGAAATTTTAGCAAAAGTTATTATAAACAGTCTATGGGACAATAGTCAAACTACATAACATAGGCCTAAAATTTCTACAATACAGAATTGAGATCGATTTTAAGCGGTCGTCATTCATATACTCACATACATACATACATATATTACTTTTCATATCGATTCAAGTCTATTACATGCGCCCTTCATGCATGTAATAGACGCACGCACGCTTTTCATTTCCAATCTCATAATTGTTTATAATGACTTTTGCTAAAATTTCAAAATCAAAAGATATCAAAACAAATTATATGGGACTGAGAAACATTATTTTCTACTTTTTAATCCATTTATAAAAGCGTGGTATATTAAAAAGTTTTTTTTATTTTTATTTATTTTCTACTTTTTAGTATTGTGTATACATATGTACATACATACATACGAGCACCAAGTAATTTCATTTAAAGAAATGGCTTGTCGTCCATTTCCGCTAGTGCACATTTTTAGGCGCAATATTTAACTACTTCCGGCAAGGCCTACCATCGAGGTTGATGTCTAGACTTTTGTATAGGAACTTTGATTATAATCTATAATTATAGCTAAATATGGTGTCTGGCCCACAACTGGGAAGCATTTTCTCCCAGATTTCAATATCGCATTGAATGATTGTTATTTTATAGAAAGGTTTTTAGAAAGATTTTTCTTCCGATAGGGCGCGCAGGGATTGAGAGCTATCCTAAATAATCCTTTTTATGGTCGCATTTGCTTCATCTGTTGAATCCTGTTACCCAATCGTGTGGAGCAAAAATATTTATCTTTGGCCCAGTCCTGATAAAACCCGTTCGAGGTACTTTCTTAACATCCACCGATACTGATGAAGAGAAAGAGGAGTTTTTGTAGATATTGGAAATCTAGTTTTTAGCCTTTCCAAAGGCTCTGAGACCAATGTAATCGAAAAACGTATTTACAGTTTAAATTAACTTTAAATCTTTACACTGCAAAGAAAACACTATTTCAAGTTTTAATGTTAAATTGTTTCATATATTCAATTATTTTTTAATGAACATATAAATTATAACTGCATATGTATTTGTTGTTTAGATTTTGTCCCTTCTACATATATAGTTAGATGGTTAGAATGGCGGTATTGTTTGTATATACTTCATCGCCTTTTTTGAAGATTGAAGTAACTTATTTATATGAACACAATTTTTTCGACAAATGATGCAAACATATGAAATGCTTTTCATTATATCTATGTAGGTAGCTTTTTAAAATCTAATGCAAAACACTTTAGTTTTAAATATTTTTCATACTTCATTGACTGAAAATAAATTAAAGTTTTTGTTTTTAAAGTGTATAGTTTTATTTTACTTGTTGAAAATTGTATCGCACTACAATTCGTTGCTTCCTCAACGTTGGTCGTCTTGCCGTGGCGGGGAAGCTTAAATGATGTCATGGTATACCCCACAGTGTGGGGTGCACCATGGCAACATGAACTAAGAGGGAAGCCCAGTATTGCATCCTTCTGCGGCACTTCTTAACGCTTCAAGATGAAACGTTGCTTTGAGCCGCTGAGGAGAGCAATGCGGGGATTACCGCACCAACACTACCCAAACCAAGGTGTGAAGGCCACCGTGCCGATGGATGAATGGCCAGCGGGTAGTAAAATGTGGCTGGTCGCGAACGGTCCCCTCCGATGCCCGGGCAGGGTCGGTTGTATAAGTGCCTTCTCCATGCATACCGGCTCTGCGGACGAGCGACGAACCCCTTCCGGACTACTCGTGGGACCACAAATGAATAAAGAAACCAAACAAAAACAACAACAACAAAAACAACAACAGCAAGAACAAAAACGAAAGCCTGGGGAAGATGTGACGCTATCGGAGGAAGAACAGCTCCTGAAATCCCCTGCAAAACCAACAAACCCGACAACGATTTCCTCTGGTGGTGCCAGCCATAGCACCTCAGAGGAAAAAGCGGGAAACAGTAGCAAAACGGAAGGTGCCAGCCATAGTACCGCCGTTTTGCAATTAGAAAATTTTAGTACCGGTAGTGCCAGCCATAGTACACCGGAAGAAAAACCAGCATGTAGCAAGCACGCGGCCGGTACCAGCAGTACCCAGCTGCAAAAGCATAGGAAACCCTCAAACGCGTTCATGAAGCAACGGTACCAGAAGGCTCTGTACATGCTCGACAAAATCGAGAGAAATGCAGCAGCCGGACGTGTAGACGAGCGCGATGAGGAAGATAAGCTTAGATATATGGCCATGGTGGAAGAGTATGAGAAATTCCAAACAGAACGTACTGCCACCATGGGATCCAGCGAAACCCAAAAAAGAAATAGGTCTCAAAACGAGAGTGGCAACGGAGCTGACCGCAAACGATTGAAGCAGGGGGATGTAGCGGAGTCCGCAACATCCACCAAGCATCGCTACTTCAGCGACGTTGCAAGAGACCATCTTCAGACTTCAATCATTGACGAAGGTAGCAGAACGCCGCTAGCAGTGCAGCAAAAGTGGGTGGAGATCGATGTGAGGCTGTCGAGTCTCGTAATGGACTACGTCCTCGACAACCCCGAAGGTCCTCATCCAGAGTTTGACTCATCGGAATCCCTGAGGGGATACCGGGTCATCAAATGCGCGGACCAGTTCTCCTTGGACTTCCTCGCTGGGTGTGTAGCAAAGATTTGCGACGCATTCGAGGGCTTGAAGCTCAAGCTCATACCAGCCAAGGACATCCCTAGGAGGCCCCGTGCGCGCATTTGGTTACCTCCGATAGCCGAACCTGGCGAAAAGTTGCTGCGGTGTATAAAGCTGCATAATAAAAACATACCAGCAATAGACGAGTGGGAGCTCATCAAAGTTGAAGAGCCGAGAAAGCCCACAAACAAGCCAATTCTCCTAGCGATTTGCTCCGAATCCTTGGAGGCCCTAGCAGAGGCCGACTATAAGATTCGGTTCGGTATTAGAAAAGCTAAGGTAAGAGTATTCCTTGGTGAAGTCAGCCCAGTAGAAGAGGACCCGGGCGTCGACGGTGCAGGCGAACTCCTTATGGGAGTGAAACTGAGCGATGAACCGGACCAGTAAGATAGTCCAAATAAATCTGCAGCACTCGAAGTGTGCTACAGATAGTCTAGTCGTACTTCTCAGCGAAGAGGACATCGACATTAGCCTAATACAGGAGCCCTGGGTCAGGAACGACGAAGTAATGGGCCTTAATATCTACAATTACAATCTCTTCTACAAGAGCGAGGTTGGTAAACCACGGGCGTGTATTCTTATCAAGAAGGGTATAAATGCATTCCTTTGCTCTAATTTCAGCACAGCAGACACAACAGTAGCTAAGGTGGAGACGGCAGGACAACAGGATGTCTTGTTAGTGTCGTCTTATATGTCCCATGAACGGGACAGTCCGCCACCGGAAATCAAAACTATAGTAGACCGGAACCCCAGACGAGCCATTGTCATAGGATGTGATGCAAACGCCAGGCATCCAGTTTGGGGCAGCACAACAGAAAACGAGCGAGGTGAGTCACTTCTACACTATTTATTAAACACTAGTTTGAGTATTTGCAATACTGGTAACCGACCAACCTTTATCTTCCCAAGTTCAGACCGGTTTCCTGGGTGGGAGGAGGTGTTGGACCTAACGTTGCTGTCTGAGAACGATGGCGTTACCGTTGAGAACTGGAGAGTTTCCGACAGGCCATCAGTGTCTGATCACTGCTGGATACTCTTTAATCTACGCGGGGTATCCTACACCCCCTCTAAATACAGGAACCCACGCAGAACCAATTGGGAGAAATACAATAGAGTCTTGACGCGAAAACTAACTAAAGTTAATCTGGTAGAAAATATTACCTCAATAGATGAGATAGAACGAAACGTAAGCAACTTAGAGGGGGTGATGACTAAAGCCTATGAAAGATCAACCCCACTGAGTGTCATGAAAAAGAAATCCCCGCCATGGTGGAATGGGGAGCTTAGAGCTCTTAGAAATAACGTTAGAAAACTTTTTAACGAGTGCTTTGGGTCCAAGAATTGGGTGCCCTACAAAAGTGCGTTAAAATCATATAAAAAGGAACTAAGGATAGCAAAGGCCAAGTCCTGGCAAACCTACTGTTCCTCGATAGAAAATGTAAGAGACTCAGCTAGGCTAAGTAAGATCCTCTCAAAGGAGTACACTAAACCCTCATTTATAAAAAATATAAATGATGTATGGACAAACTCCACGGACGAGTCTTTAGAAACACTAGTTCAATTCCATTTTCCAGGCTGTGAACAGAATGCAGCAGCATCAGATGGGAAAGAACCCACATATATACCAAATAGAGAACTTGAAACAATAATAAGCAAAGAAAAGATCATCTATGCAATAAATAGTTTCTCTCCCTTTAAATCTCCAGGCCCAGATGGTATAATACCGGCCATGTTACAGAATGTAAAGGAGCACATAGCACCGCTACTTGAAACCCTCTATAGAGCTTGTATTAGTATGAACTATGTCCCCCAGAGCTGGAGACGTGTCAAAGTAGTGTTCATCCCTAAGCCCGGTAGGAAGAACCACGAAACAGCGAAAGACTTTAGACCTCTAAGCCTAACTTCCTTTGTTCTTAAAGCACTGGAAAGGCTAATAGATATATATATAAGATCGTTCTTGGGGGAAGAATCCCTATCAACAGCACAACATGCTTACATCAAAGGAAAATCGACGGAGTCAGCTTTGCACGAAGTGGTGGGGCTCATAGAAAAATCACTGCGCTTCAAGCAATACACTTTAGCCGCTTTCCTGGATATCGAGGGCGCCTTCAACAACATTGAAGTTGACACCATCATCCAATCACTCATGGGGGTTGGTGTTGACGGCGGTGTGGTTGACTGGGTACGCTCCATGCTAGAAAGCAGAATTATTCAGGCGAAAAGCGGAGATAGTCTAATAACTAGATATGTGCGTAGAGGTACTCCCCAGGGTGGTGTACTCTCCCCACTGTTGTGGGTTGTAGCACTAAACAGCATACTGCTAGAACTCAACAGAGGTGGAGTTAAAGTAGTGGCGTATGCTGACGACGTAGTGATAGCAGTCACAGGACCTTTTCTCTCTACTGTAAGTGAAATTCTAGGAAAAGCGCTGGGTAGACTACACACGTGGGCTAAAGGCAGTGGCCTTAACGTAAATCCAGACAAAACTGAGTTGTTACTGTTTACTAATAAGTATAAGATACCACAATTTAGACTTCCATCCATAGGCGGGAAGACAATCCCCCTATCGTCCAACGCAAAATATCTGGGAGTAATTCTAGACACCAAACTAAACTGGAAACTTAACGTTGAGAAACGTAAAGAGAGGGCCTACATCGCTTATTATACTTGTAAACGGATCTTCAATAGAAACTGGGGTTTAAAACCGAAACTTGTGATGTGGATGTACACCGCTATCATAAGGCCGATCCTAACCTACGGCGCCCTAGTGTGGTGGCCAGCCTTAGACAAACAATACAATGTCAGCAAACTAAATAGCTTACAAAGAGCGGCATGCTCGGGGACAACTGGGGCACTGAAATCCTGCCCTTCAGAAGCACTGAATGTAATCCTCAATATGATGCCCATTGATCTATGCCTAAAGGAAGCCGCGATGTACTCAGCATTAAGACTCAGAGAGTCGGGGCTGTGGGGATCGAGAACCTTTGGGCATAGCTCAATCTTAGGCCTTACTTCGATAGGAAATAAAACCACGGACTATATGGTATCAACCCTCGATTTTGGCTTGAATGTACAAGTGCGGTTTCCATCCAGAAGGGAATGGAAAAGGGGCCAAGCTGCCGATAGGGAAGCCATCTGTATCTACACTGACGGGTCCAAGATGGACTGCGGTGTAGGGACAGGGGTATATTCCGAGGAGCTTGGTGTCAATAGGTCCCTCCGGCTGGAAAACCATGCTAGCATATTTCAAGCTGAAGTTCTGGGCATTTGTGAAGCCTGTAGAATACTAAGGAATAGCGCTACTAGGAAAGAAAGTGCGGTTATTTACTCGGATAGCCAGGCAGCACTCCTGGCTATATCATCCACTGTAACCAAGTCCAAGCTAGTCAAGGAATGCAAGATGGAGTTACGCTCAGCGTCTCGGTCAATGTCCATCTCTCTTGTCTGAGTTCCCGGCCATAGGAACATAGAAGGCAACGAGAGAGCAGACGAACTGGCCAGGGCGGGAGCTTGTTTGGATGAATCTGTAGCGGTGATACTGGGTTATCCCCTCAGACAAATACAAACAGAAATCCACTTGCACCTTCTGAAACTGGCAAGGAGGAGGTGGTCAGAGATTCAGACTTGCAAGATAGCACGAGAGCTTTGGCCTGACTTTAGCAGGGAAAGAACAGCAGAACTGCTAAATAGGTCAAGAGTAGAAGTATTTAGAATTGTATCGACTATCACCGGTCACTGGCCGCTAGGAAAACATGCATGTAGAATAGGTCTTCCATACAACAGAAAATGCCGCAGCTGCGGCTTGGATGGCAGCGAAGAAACAGTATTTCATTTCCTGTGTGAATGCCCAGGCCTGGTTTACTTAAGACATAAATCTTTCGGGAAACACATAGTAGAGCAGTTAACGGATCTATCTAGTGCTACAATAGGCGACTTATACAAATTTATAAGCGGTTCTAAATGGTTTGACTGAACCGCTGGAATGTTCTGACAGGTAGGCTACGGCATAATAAAATATCATTGTCCACGAGAAGTGCACCAAAATGGCGCTTTTATGCGCTAATTGTTTCCTGAGCGATAGCTTAGGTAGCACTACAACCAACCAACCAACAATTCGTTGGCAGAATATTCTGAAATCATTTATATTTTAGTTTTGAAAATACGCATTTTTTCTGTTATTTCTTTAATTTCGTCTGTTCTTCTCGGTAAAAAAAAGTTAATATATTATAACGATCATTTTTGTTTTGCGAATGTTTCGTTTTAAAGTCGTAAATACAAATATTGTACTTTTTATTTTGTATGAAGTGAAATTATTTTAAAAACTTTTATTTTACAATTTCTTTTAAAAACTTGCGTTTTACCTGTATCATTTTCTCTGTGTAGGATATTTTTTCTGATAGGTGGACCAGATACCGATATATTGGAAAAAATCTTATTTATGGTNTTAAATAACACAGGCCTACAAAATTTAAAAAAATTCAGACCCTGGGACTAGCTTATACTTTTCTAAAGGTTTTCGTTGCACTGAATCTGAATCCAAAATCAGTTTTGCTCAATCGGCTTAGGTTTTCGAGATATTTCAGCCTAAACATACGAAAAATCTGTTTTTTTGCTATATTCTTCATGTATTTTCATCAAGAGTAGATTGTTTTTTTACAAAATTGAAGAAATAATTTCAAAGCAAAACATTTCCCCTTAATAATGCTGTTTAACTCAACGAGATGTCTTGTTTTAAACCTGAGATATTGTCCATTGAAGTTTATGAGTTTTGCGACATTACTTCTTTGCACAAATGCTTGAAAGATACAACATGAAAAGAAACAGATTAAAACTTAAACTGCCAAAATGGCACTTTTCAAAAATAGTAATATTTCAATACATTTTTGTGAAATCCTTTGCGTGTACTTCTTTTTCTCAACTAAAAATTTCTAATTTATATAGTGTATACAACTCGTTTATCTTACTTTGGCATTGGACTTTTGTTTTAGAAATGTGATTCTAATTTGAATGCTAAATGGGAAGAACTATAAAGAACGGCTATTTTAACCACCTATAAGCCATTTTTTAAACAGTGGCTCAGAAAGGCTTGTTCTGGTGGAAGTTGACCAAACCTTGTTTTCAATATATAACCCGCAAAAAATCGTAACAACTCCGTAATTTATCATAACCGATGATAAGATTATTGCAAAAATTTTTGATAGCGACATAACTTACCCCAATAACTTAACTTTTTAATTTTTTTTATTTCTTTAAATTTATGTAGTATATACGGATTTGAAGAGAACATAGAGATGTATTTATATAAGTTGGAATTTCTTCTGTTTGCCCATCCATCAGCGGCACACACTCGCCGCCGCCGCCGATTCTTTTTCAAGTTGACCACGCCGCACAGTGAGACAACGCCGGCATTATATACAAGGAGTCATTGTAGAGCTCTGAAATTTTGCACAGGTTATTTTTGAGACAATTCCAGTTTTAAAAAAAAAAATTAAGAAAATTCGCCCACTTTTACGCCCACCTGCCATACAGTCGAAATTTGTAAAATGCCGTATTGTCCGTAATACTTTAGGTATAACTTTCAATTTTGGTATACTTGAATGTTATATAGTTACAAACATTATTTGAAATAAAAATTGAACTTTGGCCCACTTTTAACCCCATCACCCATACTACCTCAACATAAAAAGTGCCATATTTTCTAAAATATATTAAATACAACCTTCAAATTCGATATTACTGTAATTTATATCATTTAAAATGTTTCATGCAAAAATTACAATAACACGCCCACTAATACGCCCACCTCCCATTGAAATGCAATAAAAAAAACA